>NW_004955497.1:6365199-6371358 GCF_000276665.1 Chinchilla lanigera | reverse complement strand
TTTTTTTAGATAGGGTCTCACTATGTAATTCAGGCTGGCCTTGAAATTGCATCGATCCTCCTGCTTCAGCCTCCCGAGTGCTGGGATTACAGGCATGCGCTACCACACCCGGCTTTACTTTACCCTTTTCTAATGTTGGTGCCATGGTTTATATATGGAACCGTATACCAGAACCTCATGTGCTCAAAGCTGGGGCTTTGAAAGGTGGTTGGATTAGGAGGGCTTGCTGAAGTAGTTTGGAGGCTGTCACTATGGGCGTGGCTTAGAAGGCTCGTTCTCCCTTCCAGGCCCCGCCCCTCTTAGCTCCCACCGTGATGGGAGCATCTTTTCCTCTGCCTGTCTCTGCCGTGCTGTCCTGCCTTGGAGCCAGTATACTACTGCTGGAAATCTCTACAAACTGTGAGCCAAACTAAACCTCTCTCCCTTGGAGTTGTAGGTGTCAACTTTTGCATCTCAGCGAGGAGGAAAATGACTGAGATGGCCATCTAGATTGTTTCCAATTCGCGCTGTTGTAAATAGTACGGCAGTGAACATCCCGGTCCATTCATCTGTGGAAGCTCAACTCCAACAGCAGGATATGCAAATACATGATTAAGAATGGACTCCGTGGTGGGGTCCTTGCAGGACCGGGAGTTGGAGCTTTGTTACAGTCCCACTTTGTGATTATGGTGTCTGTCTCTGGGTCTCAGGTCCTTCCAACTGCAGCATTTCATAAGTCAAAAATAAAACCATGACTTTCCCTTTCTGAGTATCAGACTTCTTCATATCTCCGTGGCACTGTATGATTTCTATTATTTTTGCCTGTACGCATGTCACATAAGAATCTATATGGGAACATTCAGTTATGATAATGAAAGAACAACTCTGATAGATCTTACATGTAGAACTTTAAAGCTCTCACTAACAAACACATTAGAGTTAGGCTACCACTAGCAATTAAGAGTAGAAAACAATAATTAAGCCAGCAGAATTAGCCGAGAGGCAATATAGTGGAAGGGGGGCGGTGGAATTTTTCTGTAGCAAATTTTAAATAGGAAATCTAAATTCTTCTACAAAGTCTCCCTGCATTCAAGGGCAACTACAGATAATACAGGGCAAAAGAAATAGGAATGAGAATAATTGAGGCTGCCGGGGTCCCCTGGGTCCAGCACAAACACTATTATCGGACCTCCTCATTGACATGCTTCCACACCCTAGCACTCAGGCACAGAATGGCCCCATGGGTGGCTGGTGGTTTATTCCACAAAGCCCGAAAGGACTCGCATCTCAACGATATCTTTTCATGGTTATGGGAACATTTAAATACAAGCAAAGAACCTGACAGTTCAATGTGTTCCCTTTTGAGAGTGGAATTCCTCTACTTCTGGCTTTGTTAGCCTAACACCTGACAACCACCTTGAGGTTTTCCCTTGGCTAGAAGAACACAAAGGTATTGGGGGAGCTTTGTATTAAGCATCCCAGAGCTAAAGATGCCATTTTTCAAATTCTTTCTGGTTGAATCTAAAGGGATAATCCATCCAAAGGACAGAGGGACTCTGTCACCCTAGATTCTAGGAGGCTCGAGCATTGATGCATTTCAGAGTGCAGAGTAAGTGGCTAGCAGTGCCTTCTCTGGCTAAGTCTTGTAATCTTGTGAAGTCAGAGAAAATGAACTGTTCATCACTTTTGTGACACTTGGAAAGGAGAATCACTTCTACTATTCTAAAAGACTTCTTTAAATATCAAGGCACAAGATTTAAAGAGGAAAGAGGGGGACTGCAGCCCATAAGGGCATCTCTTTCCCATCACATGGCTTTTATTTTCCACTGAGCTTGTGGTACATAATTACCAAACTCCTAGGTCCACTGAAATGATAACCTGCCTGCTGATGGTGCTAAATAACTTGATCTCTGTTTGTCAAAGGCACAGTTCACCCAGAAAATCCCTCTTGTCGAAAGTGATTTCTGCCAAACAAGACTTCCCACATAAGGTCTGCTTTGTAGAAACATGGGTGGCAAGCTAAGGCAGCTACCCCGGTTGACCACATTGGGACAACACTAGAGGGCATCAATGCCAGGAGTCCCCAGGGTGGCACCTGCTTCAGTTGGCAGATTCAGGCTTCTCTGCTATACCCACAGCTGTGTGCAGGACAAGGGTTCATAAGAAAATGCTTTCACAGTCAGCTAAGGCAGGGAGATGAGCAGCTCCAAAAGAAAGTAAAAGAGCAGCGCTGTTAGTGTTCTCCATGCAGAGTCATGCCCTGCGAGTCCTAGGGGAGGAATAGAACCAGCACAAACTAAGCATCTCAACAGCAAAGCCGGGCCCACAGATTGCAGAGCAAACTGGGGCTCCTGTAGCAGCACCAGAGCAGGAGGAAACTGCAGTGAAGAACTGCTAGTCTCAGTAGCAAACTGCTAGTCTCAGGCTCACACAATGGGCAGAACCCACGGGTATGATTTCTCTTTTTCACTGTTGGATGTGATGTTACCTCTCTGCTCTGCTCCACCTGCCTCCTGAAACTCTTTGTCATAATCTAGGAAGGGTGACCAAAAGTGGACACACACAGTGGAGCTCAGAGCCCAGGCTGTCACTTTAGAAAGTTTCCCCACGTATGTGTTACAATGGCATAATAGCACACGGTGTCATCAAGTCCCTGCTGTGTCCTAGGTACTGTGCTGAGTGCTAGGCACTGTCCTATCTCTGATTACACCCACAACAGCATCACAGGTAGGAAGGAAGAACGAGAGGCCCACAGAGGTCGGTGGCCTTGATCACAATTACACCTTACAAGCAGCAGAGAAAAAACTAACCTCCAGTCTGTATGCTCAGGTGGTTTCTCTGCCAGACACTATACCCCCCTTGTTATTATTATACCCCACTATGATTAAGTATAGCACATGATTATGCACATCAACAAAATTAGTAATAATTCGAAAAATAATCGACCTCCCTGATCCAGATGTCCAGAGGAGAATAAAAGTGCTCATAAAGGCAGCTCATGACCTTGGAAGCAGTGAGCATGGCTATTAAGTCATTTCACTTAAGAACAACAAATGTTCCCCATGGTAAACGCCCTGTGCCTCCTTACAGGGCAACAGTTCCCTGAAGAGTCCGTTCCCAGCTAAGCCTGGGGTCACAGAAGGTTGTCTTGATCCCTTATTTTCTCTCCCTTAAAGTGAGATAAAGGGAGTAGGGGCAGGGGATGCAAAAGAATTAAAATGTGTTATGTACATGTATCAGCCCTCCACAATGCCTGTAATCATTATGCACGGCAGACATGTACTAATATGCATGTATATAAAATTTAATAAAAACAAAAAATGTAGTCAAAAGTGAGAACTAAGAACACAGGAAGATCCACATTTACAACATTATATCTTCGAAGGAAATAATATCTAATGCACATAGTGGTTTACAGTAAGCCGCTAACAGATTGGAGGGGATGGATTGATTTTTGTCTTCCAGGTAAAGTAAAGCTTCCAAAATTGAGTGAACATGGAGTTTGAGCGTAAGGATGATTCAAGGAGTCTGCATTCCAAATTTTTTTTTTTTTTTTTGGTTTTTTTGCATTCCAAAATTGATCAACTGTGACAGAGAAGCAGGAAGGGAAACATTATCAGCAAGATCCAAGAGTGGAACTTAAGGGTCCCCTGTTGTGTTGATGGGTGGAGTCCAGTTTCCATCCATTTTGTCCCCTAGATTAGTGCACTGTCTACCTAAGGTGCTCAGCCCAGGAGTCTACCCAGGGGGGAGGTGGGGTGCTGCTGAGGTCTCCCCTTGATCAAACACCACTCCCACATCAGGAGCCAGACAGAGTCACTCTGAGACTCCAAGACTCCTGCCTTCCCCAGGAAGTGGGACCTTGCTTCAGACTATAAGAGCTGCTGTCATTACCAGGTGTCCCCTTTTACCCAGAGACAATTGAGGGATGGCTGTCCATAGAAAGTGACCTACAAGCAATTTTCTCTCTACAGTTTTGGAATTATGGCATAGTAAAGCTGGAAGATGCCTTAAAAATTATTTGACCTGTATTTTACAGATTCGAAAAGAAAAATACAAAGCCCAGAGAAATAAGATCCTTGCTCATGATCCTTGTTGTGGTTTGTTTTTTTGTTTTTGTTTTTGTCTTTTTGAGGCAGGATCTCCATAAGCAGTTCAGGCTGGCCTTGAGCTCACTTTGTAGCCCAGGCTGGTCTCGAACTCGCAATGATCCTCTTGCCTCAGCTTACCTAGTGCTGGGATTACAGGCGTGCACCACCATGCCTGGCCTTGTTATGGTTTGTGTCTGGATGTCCCGTCAAAGTCTTATGTACTCATGGGGCAGGCTTTCAGAGTTTATGATTGATTCATGGTCCAATGTTGGAATTATGGATGTGAATGCTATACCTGCCCTGGGGCGGGTAGTTTGCATACAGTGTAAGGGGGGAAAAGAGGCTGCCTGCTGCAGCTCCTCCCTTTTGCTCTTGTTGCTTTTGCTGTCTTCTTGCTGCTAACTGTTGCCCTCTGCCATGTGTCACCCTGCCTTGGAGCCAGCCAAGTATGGACTGAAACCTCCACAGACTGTGAGCTAAGTTAACCTTTCCTTCCTTAATTCTGAGTGTCAGGTATTTTGTCTCAGCACTGAGAGAAAAGTAAGCAAAACAATCCTATACTTCAAACATGCCAGAACCAGGATCCAAACCTGGTTCCAAATCCCAGTTCAATACTTTTATCGTGATACAAGGCTAATTTATCAGAGAACCATATAAGGAGAATATTGGAAATTTAACTTTTTCTCTGAACAAAAGTCTGGTGGGTAGGCTAATCCCCTGAAGTACATGCAGTCAAAATTTAAGCCACCACTTGGTCAAAATTTATTGTCAGTCTTCCATGCCAGGCACCAGGCCAGACCTTGCTCTATTCTCAAGGCTGAAAATCTTTGCTACCTGCTTCCTGCATGTGGCAGGAGCCTAGGGAAGCAGATGGGGTGGGGGGCACTGCAGAACCCTGGAATGTCAGCCTCAAAGGGATCCTGTCTTCAGAAGTCTCATTTCCAAAGCAGAAGTGACCCACTGACTTCTTTGGATGCTGGGAATTAAAAGAGAATTATATGCAGGGCCTGTCTTGACTAAAATGTAAATAATATGTTACTATTAATACGTTACTAATATGTAACATTAATAATGTAACTATTAACAATCAGACACCCACAAGGCTTAACATAAAATACTTTAAGGATTTCACATTGGACAAGGAGGTAATAAAAATACTTTCTTTTTTTTGAGATGGGGTCTCACTATATTGCCCATATGTGTGAAGCTGGCCTCAAACTTGTGATGTTCCTGCCTTGGTTCTCACGTAGCTGGGATTGCTGGTGTGCACCACGGTGACTGGTTAAAGCCCTTCATTTTGAGTGAAGTAGTTTTTAAGTTCTTTTCTAAGGTACCTGTAAGACTCTGCTTTCATGAGATTAAAAAAATTATTTTTCATCAATTCAAATAAAAAGAAACTGTAGGAAGCTCCTTACTAATTTGTTAGGGTAGCCATAGCAAAGTGCCTAGACTGGGCGGAGAGGCTTGAACAACAGGCATTTATTGTTTCCTGATTCTGGAGGCCGAAAGTCCAAGATCAAGCCCCTGGCGAGGGCCACACTTTTGCCGAAGCATCTATCCCTAGTTACTCTCTGTGGCTTGCAAGTGTTTGTCATTTGCTGTGTCTTCACATGGTCCTCCCTCTGTACCTGTCTGCGTCTAAACTGCTTTTAAGGATGTGGGGGTGATCTGGCTGTGACATCTGTCACCGCGTTGATCTCTGGGGTTGATTCGGCTGATCTGGCTGGCTAGGCGGGTGTCCCCTTCCCTGCTCAATGCTCCATGTGTGTCCCTCCTGAAGCTGCGTGCTCATCGAAGCGGGTGACCCCAGAGAGAGGAGACCGCTTCTCGGTCAAGGGTGTGAGAATAGCTGCACTCCCTGCGAGAGCCTCCAAGCAAGCTCTCAAGGACCCCAGTCAAACTGAATTAGGCTTCGCACCCGTGACCTCCTCTTCACTACTACCTCTTCAAAGGGTCCATCTCCAAATACAGTCACATTTTGAGGCACTTGGGGTTGAGACTTTAGCATCTGAATTTTGGAAGGGAAGAGAATTCAGCTCATAAGGTAAACAGGCTGTCTTGGTTACTTTTCTCTCGTTGCTGAGACAAA
>NW_004955497.1:6341694-6364829 GCF_000276665.1 Chinchilla lanigera | reverse complement strand
CTCCCCAAGTTGACACAATGTATCAACCATAACACAGGCAAAAAGTGAAAAAGAGAACAAAAGTCCCATGACTGCTTGCACTGGCACCTTGTTGAACACCTTCCTACAGACGCGGTGACCAGGCTGACACCTGTTACAAAGCTTTGGTATTAAGGGCTGGCTTCTTGGGTTAAAAGACTTCTTTTTGTTAATTGTGAAAACGGTTAGAAGTCTTTGATGTACTGACCCACAGTAAGGCAGTCCAACTTCTACTGAACAAGGCACCCCTTGGTAGACCCGCGCATCCGCACGTAACACCCCACACGTGTGCAGAAAGCGGGGGGACTGTGCTCTGCGCGATGAGTCATTGAGCAAGAGACTCTAGAAGCCTTTTCTTTGCAGGTGTTCCGCTTAAACGGACTGAAAAAGAGGAGACGAGGGTGGGACGGTGGGCAACATGGTGTCTCCGGGGCCCAGTAGCTTGTGGGGAAAGTGGCTGCAGGGATCAGGCTTGAAGGACGAGCTGAGTCCAAGTAGCAGGTGAGCTGAGCAGGAGGAGCAACCTTTCTTCCAGTGCTGAGGCACGGAAGGGTGCAGACTGCCGCGGCACGAAGCTTGAGGATCTGGGGCTGAAGGTGCAGTTCAGTGTTAGAGCGTTTGCTCAGCATTCGTGAGGCCCTAAGTTCAATCTGCAACATCAGAGAAAAGTTAGAGCAGCTTACAGATCTCCGTGCAGGAGTGAGACTCCAGGAAAGAGGGTGGGTCCCTGAAGGTAGAGACGCTGTGGAGAGAAGGTGATCAAGGACCTTTTGAAGGTGCCATGTGGGATAACCCCCACCCCAGGACCCCAACAGCGACTAGGTAACCCTTTAAGAGGAGCTCAGTGTGGCCTAGGGTAGTGGCATTCCCTTTGTTCCTCTTTGATTATTGTGATCCCTCAGAGAGCACAGGTTGCCAGGCCTGGAAACAGACTCAGGAGACCTCTGTACTCCTGAGGGCCTGGAAGACCCAGTACAATTAATGCAGTGCAGAACAAGTCTGCTCAGCCCTCTGTCCTCCACCGCCATGCAGTGTGATGAGCGGTGGAGTCCTTCCAAGGACCTTCCAGGGACACTTCCAGCGTCCCTCGGCGGTGAGGTGAACCCAAGTGAGAAAGAGCTTCCAGCTGTCATCAAAACGCGGGAAGTCCTTCCAAATGTGGCAAAGTGGGCAGTGGTCTTGGCTCCTGAGGCTGTGGCTTGTCTGGGGCTGTGTGGAAGCTCCCCAGTGCACACGTGCTCATGGGACAGTGTGTGGGTTCCAGTGTCCTGCTCCAGCCTTTTTGTTTTGGTGGGGGTACTGGAGGTTGAATCCCAGGTCTTCACGCTGAGCTGCATTCCCGGCCCCTCACCCCTTTTGTTTTAAAATTTTGAGACAAGAGCTCATGAAATCCCTAAGCTGCCCAGACTAGGCTTAAACTTGAACTTGCAATCCTCTTGCTTTTGCCTCCCAGAGTGCTGTCCTTTAGCCAGCATCCATAATCCAGGGTTTTCCTTGGGCTGTCTGAGGGCACAGGCTCCTATTTCTTTTCAAATTTTTATTTTATTAGTGCGTCTTTGTAATACGTGAAGCTTACATTCATCTTAAGAAGTAGGTACATGTACTTAATACATCTTTTCTTTTTTTTTTTTGGTTTCTTGAGACAGGGTCTTGCTGCATAGTTCTGGCTGCCCCTGGGCTAACTACATAGCCCAGGCTGGCCTCGAACTCACAGCGATCCTTCTGCTGCAGCCTCCCCTAGTGCTAGGATTACAAGAGCGTGCCACTACGCCCGGCTAAGGCTCCCTGTTTCTTATACTTGTGTTTCCATACTGAATAATGGAAAATTTGTATAAGAAGCTCATGCTATTTTTCAAATAATAATAATTGAAGCTCCTGTCTTTTTAAAAAAGCCTGTGAAGATAAAAATAAAAGTCAAGCATTTTTTAGACTCATTTAATCCATTCTACTTTTTATTTTTCTTTATGCAACTTTTCTTCTAAATCGTAGCATACACTGTCTTATGACCTTGAGTGATGATGGTTTCTCTCAGCTCCTACGCTACACGGCACCCAAAAGGACCTGTGTCTGATGCTCCTGTCTCCTTGGCACTAGGGTGGCAGCTGGTGGAGCAGGGATGCCTCACACATATTAGCTAAATGCATGAATCAGTGAGAGATACTTTACCTTCCGATAGTTGGAGAAGAGCACAGACAGAAAACTGATGACACCAAGGCTGGTTCTACACCAAATACCTGGGAGAGCCTGGGAGGAGCAGCTGGCTTTGAAATAGATTCAGGGAGACTGGGGCCCTTCATTCTGTGCTTGAGGGCTGGGTGGGAGTCTGAAAAGCAAGTGGGAGGGTGGAGGTCAAGCTTAATGGTGTCACCTTGATTGGTCTGGGGGCCATTGAAGGGATTAGTAAGCTCACTGCTGGGTGTGTCTGGATGGGTCATGGAGGTGGACTCTGGGGACTACAGCAGGTCCTCATTTCTCCCTGTCCATTCCTGCTTCTCTGCTCTGCTTCCCATGAACTAAGCATCTTTGCTGCACCGGGCCCTTCTGCCTTGTGGCTCCTGCCTCGGAGCTGGAGAGCCATGGCCCGGGTGCCCAGACACCATGAATCAAATAAACCCTCTCCACAGGGTGTCAGACACTGTGTCCCAGCAATGGGAGTGTAACGAATACAGAGAGGGGTAGGGTCGATTTCACCACAGAGGGTCAGAGGCTGCAGCAAAGAGGAGCCCGAGCCACAGGGAGGACAGACAGGTGCAGTGACAGCAAGCAGCAGTGTTCACAAGGGCAAGTCACAGGCAGCTGGGCCTCACATGTCCCCCAAACCTGCGAGTGTCTGGCTTAGGGGAGCAGTTGAAGTTGTTATTCTATACACGCCAACAGACCGAAGGCTCCTTTGGGTGGTTGCTGCCCTACAGTTTTGGCAACACCTAGCACCTGTCCCTGTAACCATAAATAACCATAGAGAGGATGCCTAAGCCCCACGGATTTGTGGGGTGAAGGCTACTAGTCCTTCCCTAACCCATGACTGGGTGGAGTTTGAGCCATTCTGGATGCATCAGCTGATGATGTCTTCTGTGGAAAACTAAGGTTCACTCTTGTGGTCCATTTTGGGGCCCCTCTTGTGCACACGGAGCTTGCAAGGTTGTGGGGCTTTAGTGATTTCAATAACATGGTGGCATCCCTGGCTTTCACATAGGCAGGAAAGACAAATAACCTGTGACCCTGCACTCCATAAACAAAAGAGACTCTTCTTTAAGAAGGGTAAACTTGAATCATTTGTAGGAAAATGGGTGCACCTTGAGACCATAATGTCAAGTGAAATAAGTCAGACACATGAGCTTAAATATCATATGGTTTCTCTTCTACGAGAAACCCAAAATATAAATAAAGAGAAAAGCAAAGAAAATAGAAGGAAGTAGGAGAGATGGATGTTTTGTAAGTGGGAAGAGGATCAAGAGATTGAGGGAGCAGGGTGGGATGAGGGGGGAGGGGATGGAAAAAGAGGGAAGAAGTGTTACATACACGCACCAACCCCCTACAAGGAATGTGACCTTTATGTAATGCAAACATGTACTACTGAAAAATAGAAGTTGAGACGAAAAAGAGATGACTCTTAAATCTGTTTTCAAGAAGTTTTACAAGAAATATTACTTTTTTGCAAGTAGAGCCAGGCGTGGTGGTGCATGCCTGTAATCCCAGCACTCGGGAGGCTGAGGCAGAAGGATTGTTGCAAATTCAAGATCAGCCTGGGCTACAAAGTGAGCTCAAGGCCAGCTTCAACTACACAGTGAGACCCTGTCTCAAAAAGATAAAAAAAAATAAGCAAGGAGAAATTTCATCCAGTCAAACACTATCATTTAAACACCTGTTAGTTGTAGTATTTACAATGGCAAACAAGATACAATCCCTGCTAAAGAAAGCACCCAGAGAGCAGAGATGGATATTTGGGCTTCTCTGGCAGCAGGAGGTAGGGTGTGCTGAGCTCTGATGGCACATGGCATAGGCATCAGCCTGATTTTTTGGTAAACAGAGATGACTTTCCCTTGGGACCTGAAGGAGAAGTATCAAGAGTTTGTTAGGAAAAGTGAGAAGAGATCTCTCCTCAGAGAGGGAAAAGTACAGGTCGAAAGTTGCCTGGCGCCAAGGCAGAACAAACAGGGTGGAAGGGCTTGGCAGAGGAGCAGCTCCTCACTCCATGGCACCCAGCAAGCAGAGAGGGGAGCAAGGAGCACAGGCAAGAACACACCCTTCCAGGTGACACCCCAGTGACCCACTTCCAACCAGGCTTACCTCCTACCAGCACCTTCAGATACTGAACTCATCAAAGGATGAATCCACTGATAAGCATAGCATCCCTAGTATCCAACCACCTCTGAAAGCATGAGACGTTGGAGGGACAGTTTAGATATAAACTTGTTGGAGATCACTACAAAGCAACCCCGAGCAGGACTTAAATTAATCAATTGGATTTTCATGTTTACTTGTGAGTCTGTCCAAGGCCTAGGCTCCTTGTCTGGAGACGGGTGGTGGACTCATAGTAAGTGAACCTCTGTGAGTCACTAATCCCTACCGAGGCCTGTAATGGTGGATGAAGCCAGAAAGCCTCAAAGGATAAGACAAGATCACAACCAAGGACACCTGGATGGATCTCAGCTACGTAAAGACTACAGCCTCAGACATCTCACTCTTGGATGGATTAACCTAATACCTTACTTGGAGAAGTCCTTGAGTGATCCCACCCTTTTTGAGTACTCCCCTCCCTTCTTTTGATAACTAAGTTAATACAGGCCACCCAGAGAAGGTCTAGGCCTTAGCCCTGAGAGAATCTCAAATTCTGTGAGAGGCCTTTGATCCTTCTGGAGCCCTGAAATCATTCCCTTTGCCTCTTTTTATTTAGCCTTTGTCATACAATCATTTGGGAGACCGTGGATCTGATCAGTCTGCAGTGACTAAAGGATATTATTAACCTGATATCAACTGTTACAGAGTCTTTGAGGGACACACTGCAATAACATTATGTACTACAGAGAAACTTTTTGTTTTGTTTTGCTGCAAATGTCTCACCTTTTATAGACTCTGGAATATTTGCATATACACAGTGAAATCTCTTGGAGACTCATCTTTAAATATGAAATTCAACTTTAAATATGAAATATTTAAACCCAACTTTAAATATGAAATTCAAAAAAAAATATGAAATTCACTCGTGTTACATATACACTTTATTCACATATCCTGAAGGCAATTTTATGCATTTTTAGTGCACTCATATTTTGACTGTGACTTGTTAAGCATAGAATTTTCCATTTGTGGAGTCATGTCAAAATCCAAAAAGCCTTGAATTTTGGAACATTTTGTATTTTGGAGTTTTGAATTAGGGATATCTAACCTATAGTAAGTACCAGTAGTAAGTACCTGAGTACTTACCTGTAGTAAGTACTCAATAAATCTCAAGCCATGCATGATGGTGCACAGCTATAATCCCAGCATTTGGGAAGGTTGAGGCAAGAGGGATTACAAGTCTGAAATGGGCAAATTTTAAATAAAAAATGAAAATTAAAAGAGGTTGAGTATTAGTTCATTGTGAAGACACTGAGTTCAATCCCCAGCACTGTAAAAAAAAAGATTGATTACCTATTAACCGCTATCTGAGTATACTAAATCTTTCACACGAATGTCAGGGAAACCACTACTGAGAAACTTTAAATAGGAAGAGGGATGGGTCAAAGTCCAAAGTGTGGCTTTCCAGGAGGGAAAGCAACGTGAAGTTCTAGTCTTCATCTTAGAGGAATTGAGAGAAGGCTCCCTGATATCTGCTCCTCATGACCATCCATCCATCTGCTGAGAAGCAGCTCCTCCTCAGCCCTCCCCAAAGCATCACACTGCAGGGTGTCACTGTATCAGTCAGGGTTTACTAGAGAAACAGATATAACACAAGATATACAAATGTGTAAGAAATTGCAAGATGAGCTTATGATGGTTGTCTCGGTTACTTTTCTCCCATTGCTGAGACAAAATACCCAATGCCCAAAATTAAGGAAGGAAAGGTTTATTTAGCTTACGGTTTGTGGAGGTTTCAGTCTATAACCAGGTGGCTTCAAGACAGAGTGGCACATGGCACAAGGGTGACACTTCAAGACAGCAGAAGCCAGCAGAAACAACAAGAGCACAAGAGGTGGGGGACAAGCATCTTCCCTCCCTTATGTTGTAAGCGGGCTACCCCCACCCAGGGGGCATGTAGCACTCACAAAATCTCCATGCCCTCCTCTTGCACAGGCTCAGAATGAATATAAAGTAAGTACCCTAGCCCCCTGCTGAGTCACATAGTTAACCTTCTAAACTTCTCAAACTGACACAATGAACAACATCCCAGAGCGGTAAGGGCATGTCCTTATCACCCCAAAATGTAGAATTGCAGAGTCACTTAGTCAAACCTCTAGACTCCTCAAGGTGGTACAATGTATCAACCACAACATTGGTCATCCACAGTGTTGGATGAGGAAGTGTGCAGATGGTGTCTGACGTTGGAGGCTGAAGGGTTCAGTCCAAGATCTGGATGGAGTGCACTGCAGTGTTTCATGCTCAAGTCCATGTCAGGAGGCCAATGGATCTGCTACAGAAGGCTGAAGAATCTAAGCCAGAAGGCTGAGGAGTTCCAGGTGGAAGGTAGTCTGTGCTATAAACCAGGAGATGATGATGTCCACGCTCAAGGTGAAACTGGAGCTCCCCTGAAGAACCAGCACTCAGTCCTTCCTTAGTTCCCTGTTATTGTATGCAGGCTACCGGTGCAGCACTCAAACCGTCTCCATGCCCTCCTCTTGCACAGGCTCAGGATGTTTACAAAGTGAGACCCCTGGCCCCCCCACAATGAATCAACCATAACAGTTATCCTGGTTTCCTGATCCTGGGGCAGCACTCAGCCCCTTCCGTGGGCAAGAGTGCTTTACTCTTCCCATGGATCATGTGGCTGAGATGTGGGCAGGGGTGTTTTCCTGGGAGTGATCTTAATGTTTTGTGTCTACTTTATGATGATATATTTTTGATATACACTGATGAGAGGTCATCAGTAACTAATAAAACTTTACTTCTAAGCAAGATTAAGAGGATTGTATAGTTTGGATGAGGAGTTTCAAATGTGCCAGTTGGATTTTTACTACTTTCTGAGGAACTCAATGGCATTCATTCAATGTTCAGTAAATTATTATTAAGGCATAATATACAGCAATGAACAGACAAAACCGATGCCTTTGTGGTATTATAATCTAGTAAAGAGAAATAAAGAAATAATACATGCATGTTCATTCATCCCTCTGTATACACAAGAGGTTGGTCGCAGGACACCTCTCCAGATACCAAATTCCAAAGGTGCTCAAGTCTCTCATATAAAAGTGCAAATTTGCACAGAACTTGTGACATACTTCTGGATATTTCTTCTTTTTCTTTTTCTTTTTCTTTTTCTTTTGGAGGTGCTAGGGATCAAACCAAGGGCTTTCTGCAATGCTAGGCAAGCTCTCTACCACTGAGCTACACCTCCAGCTCCCCTGGATATTTTGACTCAATTCTATATTACTTGTGATGCCTAATGAAATGCAAATAACATGTAAGTAGTGGCTGTTATATATATTGCTTAGGAAATCATTACAAGAAAAAAAGCTTTCTGATAAAAAAATCTAATAAAAATGCTTTCTAATAAAAAAGCTTAGAAAAAAGCTTTCTAATAAAAAAAAAGCTTCAAAAAAAGGAAAAAAATCTGTACATGATCAATATAGATGTGTTTTTTTTTTTTTTTTAAATTGAGCTGTAGTTAGTTGAATCCACAGATGCACAACCCATCAAACAGAGAGGATCAACTGTAATTGAAAGAACAAATCAGAATGATGTAAACTGCAGAAGGATTTAATTTTCAATCACAATGAAAAGGTCAGAGTTTTGCAAGTGCAGAAACTGAATTCTTGGTTTAAGAATGTCAGTGCCAAGGTCTGAGGAATTCTCTTGGCCTTTAACATAGCAGCTGGAAGTCTGTTTCAGCTTTAGTAAGCAAGTTCTTTATTGAGAAAGAAGAAAGGAAGAGTCAAGGTGAGACCTTCAGCTGAGTCCACCCATTATGAGATTTTGCAGAAGCTCCAACTGGCAACTTGCATTTATACCTCATTGGCTAGTCTTTGTCACATGATCATCACTGGGGAAACTGGGAAATATAGGTCTTTAGCTCAGTGCCTTGCCACCTACAATGCATTCACCTGATATTGGATGTTAGATGAGCAACTAACAGCTTCTACCTCTTGGATATAGGCTGTTACTGGCTATATTTCCTTTTGAACAAATCTTGTTCATTTTCCTTTTGGGTCTTGGGAGTGAAGTGTTTCACTAACATTGACTGATTTACTGCCATCTTTCAAATGAAAAAAAAAAGCTTCAAATTGTTTTACCTGTAAAACTTAAAACATTTTAGACTAATCTACCAGCTCTTTAAGTCAGTAAGAAAAACTGTTACTTGAAAGAAATGTAGAATTCAGTGGCCATGAATACATTTTCTTGTCTCACTCAACCAAGTTTGAAAATGCAAAAGGAAATATTTTTCTTTTATGGCTAAATACCATGCTGGCAGAAGACGCTTAATTATAGAATGATAAAATTAGACCATTAGAGTTAGACAAATGAATTATAATTAGTATGAGACAATGACTATAGAACGTCAAGAAGAAAGCTTGGGAATGGTATTTTATTCTAGAATAATGGAGCCTCTAAAAATGGTGAGATTAAATTTCCATCTGCAGTTCAATCACTGTTTCTCCTTTCCAGCGCCCTGTAATCAAATGGCAGTATTGCCATAGTAATCACTATGGCAGTATCATAAAATGACATTTTACCTAGAAAGAATTTCAGGGTAAAAACAAACAACTGTAATACTGTGTAATATAATACTGTGCTATGCCTCTACCAAAGGATTTTTAAAGACGGAAAATTCCCCTGGGCATTGTTGACGATTCCAGAGGATTCTGCCAGGGAGTGGAGCATATTTTTTTCTTGAACAAAAAGTGACTCCTGTACCCATTGCATCTACACACAATCCTAAGTAACAGAGACGAGAGGTTAACCTGTGCCTGACACCTGCCAATGTCTTTCACAGCCTCTCTCAGTGGTTTTGTTCCACAATGATATGAGAGATAATATTGAACCTGGGACACTGAGCCCTCTACCAAAATGTATCAAAGCCTTTATAAGCCCAAAACAGGATTGTGGAATCCCCAGTCTGAAAGTCCTACAGGAACACCAAGAATCTACTTGGGGAACAAATGGAGCATGTTGGAAGAAAGGAGTAATTTTTTAGTTGTGAGTTGTATCTTTGAGAGCTAGAGATTATTGGTTGGAATCATGACAACTGTCCACAACCAGTGTGTGAAGTTACCTGGCCTAAGAAACAGCAAGTATTTAAAGCTAGAGGAGGCTCAGAACAGATAGTCCAACTTCCTTTCTCTACACACAAAAACCCAGAAGCCCATGGCCTCCACCAGCGTTTGACATCTCTATTTGATCAAGGTCACCTGAGAGAAGGTGTAAGTGCCTTCTTGTGCTGGGGGAACTGTGCTTATATCACTTTCCTGGCTCCTCTGGGTGCATCTATTGGACCAGTGAAGAACAGGGGTCAACAAGAGGCATCAAAGCCTAGAAAACAAGTAACAAAAACATTCCTCTGGGCTATAATTTTAAAATGATTACGTGAAGACTCAAGATGATCCAGGAATTCTTCACTGATCAGGCAGCATTTGAATAGCGTTTCAGTCAGTGAATGAAGGAAGACAGTGTTATGGGCTAGAACTGCAATTTGCAGCCACAGAACAGTTGTTCAGGGGCAGCCTATATCTCTGGCAAGGTTGGAACAGGATGGGTGCTGGAAAGTTGAAGTGGTTGGACCTGGAGAGGCTGAGACAAGATCAAGTCATGCTGCTTGAGTTTGAATCTTAAGGTCCTGTCCCAGTGTGGTTCTATTTGGAGGTCCCACCTTTGAGAGGTGGGACCTAGTGGAAGTCTTCAGGTCATTGTGGTCATGCCCTTAAAGAGGGTGGTGGGAAGCTGATCCCTTCTTTTTCCCTCTGGCCATGAGGTAAGCAACTTCCTCCACCCCGCAAGACCAACCAACCATGGACTAGAACCTCCAAAGCTGTGAACCAGAACATACCTCTTATCCTTATATGTTGATTATCTCAGGCATTGTTATCATGACAGAAGGTTGAAGACACACATGCTGTAGGCTGTTCTGAAAAATCTGTCTTTTTTGAAATTCAAAGTTTTATGGAAGGATTCATTTTTTCCATATGTTGAACCATCCCTGTATTCCTGGTATGAATCCCACTTGGTCATGGTGTGTAATCTTCTTGATGGTTTGCTGCATTCTGTTTGCTAGTATTGATGATTTTTGTATCTATGTTCATTAGGGAGATTGACCTGTAGTTCCCTTTTTTGATTGGGTCTTTCTCTAGGGTTAGTGTTAGGGTATCTGGTTTTGGCTCCAGGAATGAGTTAGGGAGTATTGCTTCCCTTTTGATTTCATTAAAGAATTTGAGGAATACTGGCATTAAATCTTTTCTAAATTTCCTGTAGAATTCATCAGTGAGCCCATCAGGACCTGGGCTTTTTTGTTGGTAAGTTTTAAATTACATTTTCAATTTCTCTAACTGACATTCAGTTACTCAGAATTTTTATATTTTCTTGATTCAGCTTTGATAATTCATACATATCTAGGAATATGTCCATTTTTTCTGCGTTTTCCATCATATGAGAGAAAAGATTTTTGAAGTAGGTATTGATAATCTTCTGAATTTCTACAGGATCTGTAATGATTTCACCCTTTTCATTCTCATTGCATGAATTTGAGTCTTTTCTTTCCTTTTTTTGATAAGGTTGGCTAAGGGTTTATCAATATTATTTATGCTTTCAAAGAATGAATTCTTTGATTCATTAGTTCTTTGTATTATTTTCTTAGTCTCCATTGCCTTAATTTCTGCTCTGATCTTTATAGCTTTCTCCCTTGTATGGGCTTTGGGCTTGACTTACTTTTCTTTTTCTAGAAGTTAGAGGTGTAACATTTGGTCATTTATTTGTGCTTATTTCATTTTCTTGATGTGAGAATTCACTAGTATAAACTTCCCTCTTAAGACTACCTTCATTTATTCTCCAGGTTCCAGTATGTTGTATCTCCTTTTTTGCTTAATTGTTGATAATTTTTAATTTCTTCTTCAATTTCATCTGTGACTTATTTGTTGTTAAGAAGGGTGTTATTTAATTTTCATGTATTTATAGAGTTTTTACAGTTTTTTTTTTTACCATTAATTTCCAATTATATTGCACTGTGGTCAGATAATATACATGGGATAATTTCAGTTCTTTTGCATTTACTTAAGCATGTTCTATGGGCTAGTGGTCTATTTTAGAGAACCTCCCACGTGCAGCTGAGAATAATATATATTCTGATGTTGGGTGGAATACTCTGTAAACATCTTCTAAATCCATTTGTTCACAGGTTTGGTTCAGTTTTGATATTTCTTTGCTGATTTCTTGCCCGGTTGATCTATCTATTTGTGACAGTGGGGTATTAAGTTCCTCCATTATAATTGTGTTGTTGCTCATTTGATTTTTCATGTCTATTAATATTATCTTATATAGTTTGGTGTTCCTGTATTTGGTGCATACATATTTATGATTGTTAGCTCCTCCTCTTGAAGTTTTCCCCTAACAAGTATGTAGTGACCTTCTTTACCTCTTTTGATCATTTTTTATTTAAAGTTCACATCATCTGCAAATAGAATAGCTACCCTTGCTTTTCTCTGGGTTCCTGTCCCATGGAGTATTGTTTTCCATCCTTTGACTTTCAGTCTATGAATTTCTTTTTGAGTTAAATGTGTTTCTCATATACAGCACATTGTTGGATCTTGTTTCTTGATCCATTCTGCCAGTCTGTTTCTTTTGATTGTTGAATTGAGGCCATTTACATTGATGGTTCTAACTGATATGTATTGGCTTATTTTTGTCACATTATTTTCCTGATGTTGATTCCCTACTTTCCCTCTCTGCATAACTGCTTGCCTGCTTGGTCATTTCTGGTTTTGTTCTTGGAAGTGTTGTAATTTTTATCTCTATCCAAACTATCTTTCAGTACCCTTTGTAGTGTTGGTTTGGAGGTCATGAATTTCTTTAGTTCTTTGTCATGGAAGTATCTTATTTCTCTATTAATTCTGAAAGATAATTTTGCAGGGTAGATCAATCTAGATTGGAAATTGTTTTCTTTCAGGACTTGAAATACTTCACTCCAAACTCTTCTTGACTTGAGGGCTTGTGTTCAGAAGTCTGCTGTGAGTCTGATGGGTTTTCCTTTATAGGTAATCTGTTTCTTTTCTTTAACAGCTTTTAACATTCTGTTTACATGCTGAATTTCTTGGATCTTGCTTATTACAGGTCTAGATATAGGTTTATTTTGGTTATGGCTAATTGGTGTTTCTATATGCCTCACTTACCTGTGTGTCATATTTTTTTCTCAATACTTTAGAAATTTTCTGCTGTTATTTCTACAAATGCTCTTTTTATGACATTAGTGTTGACTCCTGCTTTTTCATTGACACCAGTCAATCTTATATTATTTTTCTTTATGTCATCTTGCAGCTGTTGACTTGTTATTTCCTGGTTTCTTGTTATTTTTAAGAGATCTTTCCTTTCATGATTGCTAGCTGCAATCCTGTCTCCAGGGTCTGAAAGTCTATCTTCAGTTTCATTCAAGTGGTTTTGCCAGCTTTCAATGGAATTTTTAATTTCCTGAATATCTGTTTGAATCTGTTACATGCATTCTATTTCTTTCCTATATTGATCATTCAGTTTCCATCTTTTTCCTATCATCATCTATTTTTTAAATATATCTCTACTCAAGATTTGCTGAGCAATTCCTTTATGAATGTTGACATTTCTTTTTCTTACTTGAGAGATTATTTCTGATCTGATTTCCTCTATAACCTCATGGAGCTGTTTCTTTACTTTGGTTGCTATCCTTTCAGAAATTTTACATGTGAGTCTTCCATTTTTCTCTGTCTTGTGGTCTCTTGGATGTGTTCTGGATAGGCTGGAAGTCTAAGGTTGCATTTTGCTTACGTATCTTGTCATTTTCTATTTCAAAATTTTTTATTTTGTTTTCTGTGTTGATCCTTGTAAATTTTGTAGTAGGTAGCTTTATCATTAGTATCAAGGCCTCTGTAGGTAACATTTGTTCTTCAGGGATGTCTTTTGTGTATAGGAGATTCTTGGTTTCAGTCTGTCCCCAAATCCTACCTTTCCAATTAATTAAGAGTGAGATTTTGGTATCTTTTTGGCTCAATTCCCAGTTCTTTGGTGCTGGGGTGTGGTGAGGTTATTACCCTAGAACTTTCTAGTACTTTTACAAAAGTAAGAATAACTGCTTAAAACAGATTTGGTATCCTAGCTAAAGTAGTATAATTAGCAATAACAATAGCATCAAGCACAGTATATAAAATGACAAACTGCAGTACCTATTAATTTTATTCCTTTAACCATAGGAGTTAAATCTACAGTCATATAACAACCAATCATAGATTGGGGACTTGTATGCAAAGTTTTTCCCCTTGATAGAGTGGTTTTACCCTGTGGTGGGCAAATTTAAGAAGGATAGTGGGTAGAACAGAGATAACTGGAAAGAAAAAAGTAGAAGCCAAGCTGGAGGATGAAGGATGATCACACAACCTTTGGGAAACTAGAGAAGAAGGGTGCACTAGAGAAGACAAAGAATGAAGGAATAAGCAAAGAATTATTGAAGTTGACCAGAAAAAGTAGAGACTATTCACTCATATAAAAAAATGATTAAGTCTAGAGGTAAATTGAGGAAAGAGTGAAAGAGCAAAAATATAGGTAAAAGAAAAAAAGGAAAGGGAAACAAACCAGAAAAAAAAAAAAAGAAGAAAAATAAACAAAATCCCTCTGGTGTCTACCAGGAGTCCAAAATTACTTGTAGTAGCTTTCCATTGTTGTCAGGCCAAAGTCCAGACTCCAACAAGATTTGCAGAATGTCAGGATTCATTTTTTAATGTTTTCCATTTTGGGTTTTTATTTACTACAGTCATGTAACCCATAATGGTGTTTTGGTCAACAACAGAAGGCAGATATGATGGTGGTCCCATATGGTTATATTGCCTGGTGACATCATGGCAATCTTAGTTGTATAAACACATTTTATGATATTCAGCAATCATAAAATTACTTACTGATGCAGTTTGCTGGAAATGGCCTTATTATTAGGTTACGTATGACTACTTAAGCAATCTACTTTTCAACAAATCTTTATGGAAGCCATAAGCATACAGAGTATTAAAAACTAGAGCCCATTCCTAGAGAGCTTCCTATAAATTAAGTTCTGTGCTAAATCCTATGAGGTGGGTGCCATCAGAATCACCATTTTAGCTGGGCATTTTGGTGCACACCTATGATTCTAGCACTCTAATAGGCTGGGCAAGAGTAGTATAGCTTCAAACCCAGCCCGGAGTACTTTGCAACTTAACACAACCCTCTCTCAAAATGAGAGTTGAGAAAAAGGGGATGGGGATGTAGTTCAGTGCTAAGGCTCTGGGTTCAATCCCCAATTCTTAAAAAACAATCACTATTTTATAGATGAGGAAACAAAACCCCAAACAGTTGGTTGTCTTGCCCCAAATCGCCCAGCCAAAGTGGTGGGACCAGAACACAAACTCTGACAATGCAATTCTCCATGTCTTTTCTTCCTGACTTCTTTCCTCTTTCCTCCCAATTTTTACTTCCTTTTAGGAAAGAAAAATCGTAAATGCAATCTTTTCAAATTATCACAGAAAGAGAAGGGAGCCAGAATGCACGTGGAAAACAGTCTTCAGAGAAAAATATCCTAAGTTATGAGGAGTAAATGGGAGGTGAAAGCGCAATGTGACTGGAGGATTCAACTTGTGTTATCATTTAATCCCCTCCACCACCTGGAGGGGAGATTCTACCTACCACAGATGCAGTGTGGAGGCCTGAGAGATGTCCAGTGATTTGTCCAAGTTTATATAAGTGTGTGACCAAGTCAGACCAAGGCAGGTGAGAAACACCTCTCTCGTTTTTCCCTGCCAGCTGGAGGGGGCATACAGCTTTGCTAGCAACTGTCTGCCCCTTCATTTGCTTTACTTTGCTCCCACCTGCCCCCCAGTGGCCTGGGACAGTTTGCTTCAGTGTCCTCCCTGGCTACCAAACTGCCATTTTCTGTTCCAACATGAGAGATCCAGACAGGCAGCACTGCACGCCTCCTCACTCCCATCACTGCTGCCTTTTGGAAGAAGGGAGAAGGCTAAAATCTGGAAGCGAGGTAGAGAGAGCCCTTCCCAGTCCTCCTCATGGCCCAGGAAGTTTATATTTGTAATCTCATGAAAAGTTATTGGAATTCTAGTGAGTTAATTTCAATCCACCACTTCCGGGGCAACCCACAGTGACAGTGAAGACACTAAGGTATATCTGTAGTTATGGGGACTCAAAGGGTCCTAAGTCCAGCCGTGATGGTGGCTTTCTGGAACAAAGGCCTATACCCAGGACCAAACCCAGATTTTATTCATTTGTGAAGAAGGGAGTGGCTTGAGGATGAGTGACTGTGAGAGTGTTGGGAAGTACATGAGTGCCATGTGCTGGGCTAGGTAGGAGGCCTGAGATCACCTCTGCCATATGCAGAGAGAAGGATATGCAGAAGGAGTGATCTGCACAACACAACTGAGGTAGTATCTAATGTTTTGGGGCCAGTGTTTCAGCTCTGATGTATCTTTGAAGCCGCAGGAAGTCATAGCCTCTATTCTGGAGGCTCAATCCCAGCTGACAGCGTGGAGCATTGGCTCACACATCCCATCTCATCCCGGCTCACTTGAGGGAGCAACAGGGGGTCGGGGAAACACGCCTCCCATCTCCAAAGATTACCATCAGTACCTGGGCTGGACCGATATGCATTGCTTAAAGCCAATTGAAGGGATAAGCAAAAGTCCTAGCCATCTCTGTATCCATCAATACATGGAAATAAGGTCAGGCTCAGCCAAAACGGAGGCCATTGCTCCTCTTTTAAGGAGAGTCGTAGGTGGTCCTCCACAGGGAGGGAGTTAGACTCCTTATTTGCATATCTAATATGCAAAGTAAGGTTTGAGCCCTGCCCCCCACTGAAGCAGGCCTGTAGCTGCTCTATAAATGGCACTCCCCAGCTACTTCTGGGTTTAGTCTAGCAGGGCTCCCTTGCGTGTGCTAACCTCCTGTGCTGAAGCATAGGCCTGTTAAAATAAATACTCATTTTGGTGTTCCTGTAAATCGCTCATGACTTATTTCTTAAGTAGTACGGCTCCAAAAGTCCTAAAATCTATTTGACATTTGAAAAAATGCTGAAAAATGTGGATAGGGCGGTCACTTCCAAAGACCTAGTACTAAACACTCAGAGCTGTTAACACTGAAGAGCTCCAGAGACCAGCGGCCAATAAAGACCAATGGCAGAGACCAGCGCCTAGTAGAACCAACCTAAAGTGCCCAGCACAAGCTGGCAGTGGATGCTGATGGCTGACACTGGCAGGGAACAGCGGCTGGCTATGTGAACCGTTGGTATCCAACACTCCCAGGTACCATCTACTGATATCAGGACCACCAGCAGAGTTGTACTTTGCTGACCCACAATTTCTGTCTGAATCAAGCAAAAACACTCTAGGCTGACTGGCAACAAGACTAGGCCCCAGACCCCAAAGTGCCTTTTGCTGGGGTCTTAACATAATCCTCAGTGCATCCCACAGAGCAATTTGGAATCATCCAGGTTGGGGAAGAATGAAGACCAAGCCTCACACAGAAAATCCAAGATTTCACCTCCCGAAGGCATCTTTTAGTCCTGGCACTCAGGGAAAAAAAATCCCTGTTGCTCATCTTCGCCAAACAGACTGTTTTGCGTAGTAACTGTCTGAGCAACGTGGAATTCAGCTTCCTTCCTGAGTTCTGAGAAAGAGCTGAAATACAAATTTTCTGTATTTCTTACAGACTGAAAAGTTTATGGATTTGCTCCATGATATCCTTGTTTCATAACAACATCCAATGTTTCTGTTTTTATAATAATTTTTATCTCTCCCTTCGGGGAGAATGCAAGCTTTGCTAATTGGCTGTTTGTGTCCTGGGACTAAAATGAAGATTTTAATCCTTCTTATAGATTCCAAAAATCCCTATCTGCTCCCTCTCCAGGCAGGGGTTGTCAACAGTCTTTTCTTCTTATTAACAGTTCTCCTGGTTCCTTTCAGTGAAAACACACCATAGTGAAGGGAAAAAAACAAAGCAAAACAAAAATCCAAAAAAACTGACTATTTTGGGCCCATGTATTAGGAGGAATTGAATGAGTGTTTGAATTATGGACATTGTTCACAGAGTTGGGGGCAACCTGACTAAAATAGAAGACAACAAATCATCTTGAGCAGCTTATATTGTTCAGTTATAATTCTTCCTATATCAGCTCACCTCGCTTCTCCATCTAAAAGGTGCGCATAAATGATCTTGTCTCTCTGTGTAATTGCCAGACACAGCCAGACTCTGTTGCCTAAACCTGGCGGTGACTGAGCCCAGGAGCTCCTCTCTATGAATTTTCTCCGAGTAATAAAGATAAATGACAGAAGGGCAACAGGGACCAGTTTCTTTTACAGCTTTCTCTGCTCTGTGGATGGTGTCATAATCAGGGGAAGAGACTTCGGCTCCAGTCATCCCTGTAATCCATGACCCAACCCTGACAGAGAACTGGATCATAAAACTAAAGATGTTTAAAGGGGAATAAGCTGGCAATTAAAAGCAGGGCTGTCCGAGACACTGTAATAAATTATCCATCTGAAGGGAGTGGGGAACCACTTGCTTAAAGGGGAAAGCAGACTGCCTGAAGATTGGACTCTGTTCAAAGCCAGATGACAGTGTTTTGCTGGAATAGAGCAGAGCTGCACAGAACAAGAGGAAAAATTGGATTTCTACCTGCAGCATCTGAAAACCTGGGTTGGTCACTTCCTGCTGCAGTTTCTGAGGTTTTCTCTAACACAATGGGACATGCGCTGGTACCGTGGATTGTCAGGGACCCCTGCAGTGGACCCCAATCTCCAACAAGGGATTATAGCACACATAGCAAAAAGAGTAAGAGACAAAAGCAGCCAGAACCTCGACATTTATTGATTGAGGAAAATAGTGAGGGGATTCTTGGATGATTTACAGGGCGGTATTAGTCTTAGGCTAGCAAGGGTCTTTATGTTGATGAGGACGGTGGGGAGAGATGGCAGGTTACCAGGGAGTTTGTCCTTTCCCCAAGGTGAAACCCTTTTCTTATTACTACTTGGTTCTCATGGAACCAGGATGTCTTCAACTGATGTAATCTTGCCCTAATCACAATTTAATTAAGAAATGATTTTCCCCCAAAATGATATAGAATGACCCTCAACAATGGATCACCAGAAAGAACCTACTAGTTCATTTAGAACAGGTCTCAGGTAGGCTTCTTCCTGATCTTTTGGATTCTCTGCACCTCTGGACTCTGGACCTTCCACTGGTCCTCCTTTGGGGTCCTGGCCTCATCCTGGGGCTGGAGTAGATCCCAGTTCTGGGAGAAGCCTAGCTCATTCTTCCCAGATTCTTCAGCATCTTTGGGACTGGCAAACCCTTCTCTCAGCTGTGTGCATCTCAAACTGCAGCTTACATGCCCAGAAGCACGATGCTGTGCTCTGGGACCGTAAAAACCACAAGACCAAGCCTGCATATCGAAGCAGTACTTGTGTGAAGTTTACACAGAGCAAGACCGCATGTTTTGGTTAAGATGCAAAATTAGTATGCATTTTAAAGTAGAAATGGAGAGTACAAAGAGTATAAGATAGTCCTAACCTCAGACCCCTGAGAAGTGTAATCTAACCAGGCTGCTCCAGGCTAGCAGTTTCATATGGAGCCTGGTGTACTGCTGTTACAGAAACACTTTTGCTCACAGGGGGGCTTGTAGTGTGTCGTGCCTGCTGGCATCCCCCAACAGGTAGTAATCAGAGGACCTCAGGGTGCCCAGTTCTGTGCTCAGTCTGCAGAGATCACAGCAAAGGCCAGCAAGAGGTGCTGGGGCCCAGTAGTTATGTCCTGGAGAGGAGACAGGGCTCGGCCACAGCCCAGGTTGTAGGAAATGCAGTCATGATGACAAGGCAAGCGGGGTTCAGGGAGGAGTCTGAAGATCCCCAGAGGGGTTTTAGGGTGAGGTACTCCTGCTAAGGAGATGAAGAGCAGGGCTTCCACCCCGGCTGCAGACAGCTCTCCCTAGAGGAGGTGGCCAAGCTCCAGATTCCCAGGCCCATTGCGTACGTGCCCAACAAGACTTCCCATGCGCAGGCCCTGGGGTCTGGTTTTGAAAAGGATCGCACCTGATTCTGGTGTGCTGTGGCTGCAGTGCCCGTTCCAGACACAGAACTGAGATGATCACAGGGAGAAAAAACTGTATTTATGCTTTCCCATAAACTGGAACACTAGCGTGTTCTGCAGTCACTGACCTGTGAGTTCTAAAGACCATTTTCTGAAGCACAAATCCTACTGAACACAAATTATGACTTGAATAATAGGTCATGGTTTCTGATCCGTTACTGAATATCCCATCTTTTTGTTTCCAGAACTCTCCTGAGTGGGTGTTCTCTCCACAGACAGATTTCTGAGAACAGTGCACCTGCCGACACAATGCAGACCTTGTGCCCTGGCCCCGTGTCTCTTTGGGATCGGGACGTTGCTGAGTCAAGAGGAAATGAATGTGAGGGAAGCCAAGGGAGGAGGACAGGATGGGTTTGGGTGTTGGGGCTGGAATATTTTTGCAGCTCCAGCCAAAAAATGCCAGGGCACCTCCAACCTCCTCCAAGCCCAGAACCCCTTCAATGCCCTTTGCTTTAGAGATACAAACCCACATCCCTGTCCACTTTCACAGCTTTTTTTCCCTGTAAATCATTTTCAATTTCAATTTTGTTTTCTTGGCAAGGCCGGTGGATATTTATCTTTACCTTCAATAAGAACAAGCTATCCTCCCTAGGCTTGGCAGCGCTAAGAACACTTCTAAAAAAATAAAAAAATAAAAAAGAGAGAAAATAATGTATCTTTTAAAATTCAGAAACAGAACCATTCTTAAAGGGAACCACAAAAATTTTCCTCTGTGGAGCCTGACACTGCTCTGTTATGAAGTTGATGGTAGCCATTCGCAGGAAGGAACAAGTTCGGCCTGCACCCACCGTTCCAGCGAAACCCTGTCGGCCTGGCAATTACTTCCTGAATTGCTATTTCTGGGACTCAAGCCAGCCATGTTCCAGTAGAAGAATCTCGAACAAGAAAAATCAGCAACAAAAGGCAAACAACTGTACAACATTAGAGTGACAAGACTGACAGGCTAGAAGTCTCTCCATCAATAGGATTTTGCTAAGTTGTTATGGCAGATGGATGTCCTCTGTGTATAAAAATCACTCTTTGCTTCAAAGAAAAAATACACCGGACTCTCAGAGGCATATTCTAAGTGAGCTTCCCAGAATGCACTCCATAAAGCAGTGGCCTTATGGAATGTCCCTCCAAAAGACTTTTGTGTCCAGTTGAATTTGGCAAGCACTGCACATGAGTTACTGTCTGTGTGACACTTCCACCTCTGAATGATCTAGAAGTATATTAAGTTGGAGATATTAGGCGTTTTTCTAGATCTCATATTACCACTAATTCCTAATTTAATCTCATTATGGTCAGAGGGAAAAAAAACATTGTATGACTTCAATCTTCTTAAATATATTGCAACTTTTTTTGTTGTCTTTTTTTTTTTTTTTTTTTTTGTGACAGTTCGCTATGCAGTTCAGGCTGGCCTTGTGCTCACTTTGTAGCCCAGGCTGGCCTGGAACTTGCAATGATCCTCCTGCCTCAGCCTCCCGAGTGCTGGGATTACAGGCGTGTGCCACCACGCCTGGCTATTGCAACTTGTTTTGTAGTGAATATGCTTATGTATTTGAAAAGAATGTTTGTTCTGTAGTTCAGTGGAGTATACCAAGAGCTGAAGATCAAGGGGGTTCGCAGTGCTTTCAGATATTCTATGTCATTATTTATTTTGTGGGGGTCCAGTTGTTCTATCACTTGCTTGGTTTTGGAATTGCCTATTTTTCACTTTAATTTTGTCTATTTGTGCTTCATATATTATAAAGTTCTCTTGTTTTTTAAAATATATTATAACACAGGCAATGTCCAAGGCAGTATTGTAAACATTACACAATATTGAGTTTCCATTTGTACTGGTTTCTGCACCAGTATACTCCTACACCACAGTTACTATGATCTTTGGAAAAAAAAGTGATTCCAGTATGTTTAATGTAAGGCATGCCACTTTTTATTCTTATTTTCTTTTCACCTACTTACAACCCATACAGACATTAAGATTACATTTCTAATTCAACTTAGAGAAGAATCAGTGGAGATCAGGTGTAGATCATTTTCTTAACAACGTCTTTCATAGAGTATAATATTTTAATTTTCATGAAGTCAAATTTATGATTTTTTCTATTATGGGCCATGCTTCTGTTGATACATCTATTCCCAATTAAAGAACACTAAGAACACTATTCCCAAACAAAGGCTACAGTGATTTTCTTGTTTTCTTCTAGAAATGTAAGTTTTGCTTTTAGATCTATGATCTATTTTGAGTTAATTTTTACATAAGTTCCGAGATTTAGGTTGAGGTTCTTTTTGTGAAAATAATACATTCCCAATTGTCCTACCAGTTTTCGTTGAAGAGACCATACTTTCTACTTTCAATTGTCATTGCACTTTAAAAAAAATCATTTGAACATATTTGTTCAGGTCTATTTCTGGACCCTGCTGTAGTCTGTTGACCTCAACTGTGAACCATTGTCTCTTTGCCAATACCACAAATGTCTTAATTTTGATACCTTTAGAGTAGACCCTTGTTTTTTGAAATTCTGTATCATTTCTAATTTTTTTTATTATTTTGTATTCTCTTTAAAAACAAACAAACAAATAAATAAAATAGAGTAGAGTCAAAATTAGTTAACATAAGCCTTCTCCATCTTGTTCTCCTTTATCAAAATTATTTTGGTTCTTCTAGGGTTTTTTTTTTTTTTTCCATTTCTTAACAATTTTATTTGTTTATTTAGGTTTTGGTTCTGGAAATTGAACACACATTCTACTACTGAGCTACCTGTCCATTGTATTTCCTTGTAATAAATGTCTTTGTTTGCTTTGTGGATCACACGGGTAGGACTCTGAGATGACTCTCGGGTAGGACTCCGAGATGACTCTCGGGTAGGACTCCGAGATGAGTCTCGGGTAGGACTCCGAGATGACTCTCACGGTGTTTTCCTGAGGCAATCATTGCTCTGAAAATGTCAGTGCCATCCTGCAGCTCACACCAAGCGACCTCAACCTATGGTTCAGAGTTCAGTCCATACACTGTTTTGAATGCTCCTCTTCCCAGTTCCTGTCACATTTCAGGAACCTGCCACTAGGAGAAGTCATTCCAGCTTTCATTTCTGCTTCTGCTTCCATTTCCTTATCATTATTTTCCTTGAAGCAATCTTTTGAGGTTTCCAAAACTGCCTTTGAACACTGCTCATATTTACCGCCTTGCCCACCTCTCCTTTTCAGGAAGTTTATCTACTCTTGGAATATTTGTTGCAGCCTTTATCTCTCATTCTTGGAGGAAGATTCAGCAATTTTTTCATCTATCATCTCAATGCTCTTTCAGAAAAATCTCTTCCTCTCTATTGTTTCCCCAGAAGCAGTGAAGGTGCCATTTTTTCCCTTTAATCGAGCTTCTGCTGTCGAAGTTGAAGCAATCTGGGGAACTCAGTTTTCAAATGAAACTCCATCAGGTTTTTGGAATCTGCTGTGCTACAAGAAATAATGAAAGAGTTAGAACAGAGGAAAATTTTGTGTTCCAGAGCTATTACATTATTGTATACAGATGTCCAGTTTTAGTCAGTGAAAAATGTCTAAAAAAATCTGCAGCACAGAAGATTCTTCAGGTTTCAGGAGCACAGAAAATCTTCAGGTTTTTGGAATCTTCCTTGAATCAGTGCCTATTGTAACTA
>NW_004955497.1:6339100-6340389 GCF_000276665.1 Chinchilla lanigera | reverse complement strand
CAGGATCCTCAGCACAGAGACAAACTGACTTGATTTTTAAAAATGACAGAAAAATAATGAAAGAGTTAGAACAGAGGAAAATTTTGAGTTCCAGACCTATTACATTATTGTACACAGATGTCCAGTTTTAGTCAGTGAAAAGTCTGGAGGCGTACATTAAAACAGCAAAAAAACATACCAAAAAACAGTATGGCACAGTAACAACAACAAAAAAGTAAACCAATAGAAACTGTCACTAGGAAAGAGCTGATACTTAACCTGCTAGACATACACTTTGCAACAGCAGTCTAAAACATGCATACAGTCAAAGGGAGAGGTGGAGAAAATGAGGAAAATGGAAATATCAATAAAGAGAAAACTTAAAATGACTCCAAGAATTTCTGGAGAGAGATAGCTATAGAAAATACACAAAAGAAAACAAGAAGGGAATTTTTTTCCTCGCAAAATACTTCAAGTTTAGCAATGCATTAGTACAGAAAAACACATAGCTTATAGCTTATCCTTCAAAACCAGAAGAGCCAAGTGAAGTGAAAACAAGTACAGATTCTCATTTTCACTCTAAAAAATGAAATCAAAAGTAGAAAGGAACTTAAACATTTCACTACCAAAAATCGGCAAAAAAGAAGACAGGGACAAACAAACAAAGAAGACAGTCAAAAAAAAGAACGAGGGGCGAACAGCTATAAGGCATATAGAAAACAACGACGGTATATAGGAAAAAAAGAACAAAATGGCAGAAGGCATTTTCTCTCCATTGGTAATTTCTTTAAATGTAAATGGATTAAATTCTGCAACTAAAGGCAGAGATTGACAATGTGAATATAAAAACCTGATCCAACTAAATGCTACTTGCAAGAGACTCACTTTACATCCAAAAATACAGATAGGTTGAAAGCAAAAGAATGGAAAAAGTACTCCATACCTATAGTATCTAAAAGAGAGCAGAGTGATTATATTATTCAGAAACAAATGAAATTTAAATAGCAATGTTGTAAAAAGTTATTAGAGACAAAGGACATGATACAGAGAAAGGAATGGGAATTTATTGTCTAATGAAAACAGAATTTCAGTATTTGAAGAGAATTCTATTTCAAAAGAACTCTAAAGATGGATGCACAATAATATGGGTGTCTTTAATACTACTAAACTGTACATTTAAAAATGATTAAGATGGCAAATTTATTATGTGTATTTTACTACCATAATAATTAAAAAATATATGCATACATCTAATCTTTCAAAGTCTACTGACAGTTAATATTTAAATGTAAAGAAAATAGCTACCCCTG
>NW_004955497.1:6338043-6339000 GCF_000276665.1 Chinchilla lanigera | reverse complement strand
TTAATATTTAAATGTAAAGAAAATAGCTACCCCTGCTTCTTTCTGGGTTCCTATCACATGGAGTATTATTTTCCATCCTTTGACTTTCAGTCTATGAACTTCCTTTTGAGTTAAATGTACTTCTTATATGCAGCATATTGTTGGATGTTGTTTCTTGATCACCTCTGCCAGTCTGTTTCATTCGGTTGGTGAATTGAGGCCATTTACATTGATGGGTATAACTGATACATATTGGCTTATCTTTGTCATGCTATTTTCCTGCTGTTGGTTCCCTAATTTTCCCCTCTGTTTAATTGCTTACCCTCCTTGGTGGATTGTTTCTGTTGTTGTTCTTGGAATTGTGCTCATAAAGAATTTTTAAAAATCAAACACTCAAAATTCAAACACCCAATAAAAAATGCACATGTGAGATGAATACACACTTCTCAGATGAAGAAATACAAATGGCAAATAAATATATGAAAAAATATTCACCATCACTGGTCCTTTGAGAAAGGCAAATTAAAACAACACTGAGATTCCATCTTACCCCATCAAAAAAAATCAACCAATAACACATGCTGGTGGGGCTGTGGGGAAAAAGGAACACTTCTCTACTGTTGGTGGGAGTGTAGACTTATACAACCACTGTGGAAATCAGTGTGGAGATTACTCAAAAGACTAGAATTAGAGGTCCCATTTGACTCAGCTAGTTCCATTCTGGGTATTTTTCCAGAAGAATTGAAAACATCATACCACAGAGATATATGTACCCCCGTTTTAATAGCAGCACAATTTGTCATATCTAAATCTTGGACTCAAATGTCCATCAACCGAGGAATGGATAAAAAGATGTGGTATTTTTACACAATGGAGTACTACTCAGCTATAAAGAAAGATAAACTCAAGGTTTTTATAGGTAAATGGAAACAACTAGTGACCATACTCATAAGTGAAATAAACCAGACTCACATGTGT
>NW_004955497.1:6332560-6337347 GCF_000276665.1 Chinchilla lanigera | reverse complement strand
TCACCTTCTGCTTCCTGGCCAAGTGACCATGGACTGGAGCCATGAGCCCAAATAAGCTCTTTCTCCTTAAATTGATTTTTCTCAGGTATTTTGTTACAAGTACCGAAGATTACTGACACGCTTCATGACTTTTAATATTCCCATGCTGACCTTTATGTTATGTTCTTAAATGTATTACAGCTGCATATATTCAAAACTACAAAGATAACATAACTTTTGCTTTCAACAGTCATGCAGACTTTAAATAACTCAGGGGGGAAAGACAGTCTTTTAAATTTGCTTAAGTGTTTATCATTTTGTTGCTCTTCCTTCATTCCTGAAGACCAACATTTCCCTCTGGCATCCTTTCTGTTTGGCCTGGAAGAGCTGGCTTTAGCATTTCTTTGACAGCAGGAGAGTTGAAGATCAATCTTCTTAGTTTTTCTTAATCTGAGAATATCTTTGTATTCCTTCACTCTTGAAGGGTATTTTCACTGGATTAGAGCTCTGAGTTCATAGCTCTTTGCTTTAAGTGAATTAAATATATTACTTTGTTGGCCTCACAGTCTTTGAAGATCAACAATTATTTGAGTTATTGATCTATGTATAGAGTTTGACATTTTTCTCTAGCTGTTTTCAAAGTTTTTCTTTTATCCTTGGTTTTAGCATTCCGTTATGAAGTATCTATTTTGAATAGTTTGTTTTGTTTAGGTTTTACCAAATTTCTTAGGTCTGTAAATTTATGTCTCTTGCCAAATTTAGGGAATTTTTGGCCATAACTTCTTCAGTGCTTTCTATCCCAACCAAGTTCTATCCCAACTTGGGTTTCAGTGAAGTGTTTGTCAGTACTTTGGTATTGTCTAACAGAGCTCTGGGTCTTTGTTCATTTATATCCAGTCTTTTCTTAACTCTCCTCCATCATCTCTAGTCTTTTATTGAGTACATTCTGCACATTTTAATTTTATTTATTGTATTTTTCAATTCTAAAATCTGTCCTTGTTTCTCTATTTATTTGATGAGAACTCCTGTATTTTCATTCAAGTATATTTTCCTTTGCTTAATATATTTCCTGGTGCATAGCATTAACAGCAGCTTTAAAATCTTTGTCTTATAATCTCAACATCTGGTGCATTTTAGGTTTGGCATCTGTTGGTTGTCCTTCCCCTTGAGAATTGGTCACACTTCTTGGGTGTGTTGGGTAATTTGGTAATATGTTCTTAGCACTGTGAATGTGTCGTGTCATGCAGTCTCTGAGCCCTACTATAATACTATGGGAGATGTTGACACTTTTGGTTTAGTAGGCAGTGAACTCAGATTTGGACCCCTAGTGTGGTCTAACTCTCTGTAAGTCATTAGAGGTCAAAAGGAGACTTGTGAAGGTTTAGGGATTTCTGGCTGTCTGTACTGCGGCACCCCTCCCCTGATTCTCCTGCCCTCAGGAGATGTCTTTCCCTGATTTCTTCTGATCAGGATGACATTATTGCTATTGGAGTTTTAGTTACGTACACTACTGTTTACCATACTCCCTCACCTTAACTACTCAGAAGCTAGAGGTCACTATAAGAGAGAGGTGACAGGGGAGAAACCCACAATGTATGGTCACTTCTCCAAGTGTTGACTTCCCTCCATGATCCTTGCTTCCATTTACTTCTTAAAGTCAGAGTCCTCTCATATTACTTTTTAAATATTTTTTTCCACCATGCTTTTTGGTTATAGTCAGACAAAATGATGTGCTGTATTGGACTTAGGTCACATTACTGAAATGGGAACCTGATTTCAGCATTTCAGAATTTTGAGGTCTCTGAGAAGTCTTGGGATGATCATCTTGACATAGCGTCACCTTTTACAAATCTATGTATCATCTAACTGTCCATCTATACAGTGCTGGGGCTACCAATGAGCTCTGTCCCCAGCCCATCCACTCTAAATTTAATGGAAGCTTTGCCTCAATGTTTTATATTTGATAAATGTGCAGTACAATGAACTCTGCTCAGAGTGAAGACCCCGAGTTTGAGTTCAATCCCCAGTGCTTCAAACCAATCAACCAGCCAACCAACCAACAAGCTGTGTCTACCATGTCCTACCAATAACACTTTCAGGACTCAACATTGGCAGGTCAAACATTCTATAACATGAAATAAATTTAACAGGTATAGGATCAATATCAGAAAGGCAGAGGCTAAATATTTGTGGACAATTTATTTACATTATAGTGAATCTTAGATAATTAAATATAAAATGATTATCATTTGTATTTGAACCTTTATTTGTCCTTTGTCATAAGAAGCACACTGGCAAGAAGAAATTTGTGTGTCTTCCCAGAGGTAGAAGCAGGCTCACCATTGGCTTCATAAGTTTAACTGACATCTCCAGAGAATCACCCAAATCTACTCTTTGAGGGTTCTTCAAGAGAATCATGCAGCTATACATACACAGATATGCAAATTCATTAAAGGCTTAATTTATTGTTTTCTTTATGAAGCGAGAACTACCTGACTCCTCTTTTCAGGTATCTGCACTCATGTCCTGGCTTTGTTGAATCTAGTATAAGGCTCAGGAAATCATCAAGTAATGAGAGTTGAATGAATGAAATTACTAGAAGCATATCTCGTGGAACAAATCTCTGTAAGGGAAAGAAAAGGATTCTTCCCTGGACCCCTTAGCTCGTGTCTGATTTAGAGACTGGCAGTCTGTGCTCAGGTACCTGGCTTATTATGATTCCAGCAGAATGAAGGGGAGATGCTGCTTTCTATTTGCAAATGTTAGCTTTGCATTTCAGTGTTGACTACCTCCTTCATGTTTAATGGCTCCAGAAAGCTGGTTTAGGATATCAGACTCTAAACAAAGGCTGCTTATAGGAAAGAGGTCAGAAGGATGCTTGCTAGGAAGAGAATGATAGTGGGAGCAAGACAACCCAGGAAACCTTTATTTGATGTGTTCACAGGGATTTCACCCTCACTTACCACTAGCGCCAGTTTTCCATGGTGAGTGGTAAGGTTGGAATGTGTCTCCCGAAGTTTGCATGCTGTGAACATGGTCCTCCGGGCTGTTGTGCTGAAACATGGGACTGTAAAGGAGTGTTTGGGGCACGGCGGTGCTTGTGAGTTGATTAATGCCCTTGTTGTGAGACTACGTTATTTATCACAGGAGAAGTCCCTGATAAAAGCTTGCATTCAGCCCGCTGCTGCTCTCTTGCACCATCTCTTTTTTTTTTAAAATCATGTCAGCTGCTTTATTTTTGTTTAAGTTTATTGGTACCGTTTAGATGTACATAATGATCACATTCCTTTTTTTTTTTTTTTGGTTTTTCTCCGGTACCAGGAACCGAACTCACGACCGCTTGCGCTTGCCAGGCAGGCGCTTTGCCGCTGAGCTAAATCCCCAGCCCCGATCACATTCCTTATAGGGAATTTGTACCCGTACATGATATAGTTTGATTCCTCTTTTGTTTCCCAATTTCCCTCCCCTCCCTTCTGCCCCTCTTCCCCTCTCTATTTATAAAGCTTTGTCTCCATTTGATCCTTATTTTCTCATTTTTTGTTTTCCTTCTTTTCTTCCTTTCTCCCTTCTCCCTCTCTAGTTCCACTTTCCTTTTAAACAATTTCTTCCTATTTCCCAGTATCTGTTATACATTTGGTCCTTACTTACACTTTCAGATTCTCCCACCAGAGAAACAATGTGATATTTATACATGTACATCTGATTTATTTCACTTAAGATTATGGTCTTAAGTTTCATCCATTTAGTTAGAGATGTCTCAGTCTTATCCTTCTTTATGGCTGAGCAGCACTCCATTGTATAAAAAAACCCACATCTTTTTTATCCATTCATTTATTGATGGGCATGTGGGTTGTTCCCAAGATTTAGCTATTACAAATTGTGCTGCTATAAACATGAGTGTGCATATGTCACTCTAGGATGATGCGTTTAATTCTATCAGGGGAATAGCTGGGTCAAATGGAACTTATAGTCCTAGATATTTGAGGAATCTCCACACTGATTTCCACAGTGGTTGCACCAGTCTGCACTCCCAATAGTGGAGAAGGGTTCCTTTCCCGCTACAACCCCTCTAGCATTTATTATTGGTTGACTTCTTGATGATAGCCATTCTTTCTGGAGTGAGATGTAATCTCAGACTTGTCATAACTTGCATCTTTTGAATGATCAGTGATACTGAACTATTTTTCATATTTTTATTTGCCATTTGTATTTCTTCATCTGAGAAGTGTGTATTCATCTCAACTGTCCATTTTTGGATTTGATCTTTAAATTTGGGGGGGTCTTATTCTTTACATGTTCTAGATATTAGTGCTTTGTCTAAGCAACAACTAGGTAAAAATTTTCCCACTCTGTGGGTTGTCTTTTCACTCTGTTGGCAATATCTTTTGCTATGCAAAAGTTTTTAAATAGGATGGTATCCCAGTTGTAGATTCTTTGTAGTATTTTTCATGCAATTGGAGTTTGGTTCATGAAGTCTTTGCCTACATCTATGTCTTCAAAGTTTCTACTTATCCTCTCTTCCAGCAGATTTAGTTTTTCCTTATTAATACTTAGATCTTGATAGATTTTGATTTTAGTTTAGTGCATGGAGAGATATGGGTCTAATTTTAGTCTTGGGCATGTGGAAAGCCAGTTTTTCCAGCACCATTTATTAAAGAGGCTGTCTTTCTTCCAGTGAAGGTATTTGGCCCCTTTGTCAAAGGTAAGATGGCTGAGTGTGTTTGCAGTTGTGGCTGCATCTTCTAATCTGTTCTATGGATCCTCAGGTTTGTGGTGCCCTACTTTTTTTTTTTTTTCAATCACAGTAG
>NW_004955497.1:6290755-6330817 GCF_000276665.1 Chinchilla lanigera | reverse complement strand
GTTGAGTTCCATGAGTTCTGGGACTCAGATAATGTTGTTTCAGCATTATAATTTAATTGTAGATACTGTTTAATTCCTTCTTTAATTTCATCTGTGACCCTCCTCTGTTTCATCTCTGACTCTCCTCCTCCTTTGGCTTCTATTTAATTGCTTTTCCTGCCTGGTGGCTTTTTTGTATTGATCCACTGGCTGTTCAGGAAGGTGTTATTTAATTTCCATGTGTTTATGGAGTATTTATGGTTTCTGTTGCCATTGATTTCTAATTTTATTGCACTATGGTCAGATAATATGTGTGAGATAATTTCAATTCCTTTGCATTTACTAAAGCATATACTATGGGCTAGTATGAGGTCTACTGTAGAGAACATCCCATGTGCAGATGAGCAGAATGTGTATTCTGAGGTCATGGGGTGGAACACCACTCTATAAACATCTACTAAGTCCACTTGTTCATGGGCTTGATCCAGTTCTAATATTTCTTCATTAATTTCTTGTCTAGTTGATCTATCTGTTTGTAACAGTAGGGTGTTAATGTCCCCCATTATAATAGTGTTAATGCTTATTTGATTTTTCATGACTTTCATATTTGTTTCATATATTTGAGTGCTCTGGTATCTGGTGCATATATATATCTATGATTGTTATCTCTTCTTCTTGGAATTTTCCTTTAAGTATATAGTGACCTTTTTTGTCTCTTTTTATCAGTCTTATCAGTCTTGAAGTTCACATTGTCTGTGGATAGAATATCTGCCCTTGCTTTTTTTCTGGGTTCCTGTTGCATGGAGTATTCTTTTCCATCTTTGACTTTCAGTCTGTGTATTTCTTTTTGAGTTAAATGTGTTTCCCCTATGCAACATGTACTTAGATCTTATTTCTTGATCCATTCTGCCAGTCTGTTCATTTTGATTGGTGAATTGAGACCACTTACATTGATGGTTATAACTAATATGTATTAGCTCATCCTTGTCATATTATTTTCTTGCTGTTGTTTCCCTGTCCTTCTCTTCCATTTAATTGCTTGCCCTGCCTGGTAGCTTCTTTCTATTGGTGTTCTTGATATCGTACTTTTATTTATTTATTTATTTATTTTCTGGAAATGGGAATTGAACTCATGACCTTGTGCTTGCCAGGCAGGCACTGTGCTGCTGAGCTAAATCCCTAGCCCCTGTACTTTTAATTATCTCTTTCCAAAATACCCTTCAGAACATTTTGGCCTGTTGGTTTGGTGTTCATGAATTTCCTTGGGTGTTCTTTGTCTTAGAAGTATCCTATTTCTCCATCAAATTTGAAAGATAATTTTGTGGGTACATCCATCTGGGTTGAAGGTTTTCTTTCAGGGCTTGAAATACTTCCCTCCAAATTCTCCTTTATGTGAGGGTTTGTATTGAGAAGTCTGCTGTGATTCTGACGGGCTTTCTTTTATAGTTGATTTTTCAAAATTTGGGACCACAAATTATAAATCTAATCTGGAGGATATATGAAGCCATTCTTGTCCTGCCCCATGAGCCAGATTAGAAGATGGAAACTCCCTAATTTCTCCTGGTCACAGCTCTGCCAAGCACTCCTCTTCTGTCCCGCTCACCTCCATCACTGTTCTGCTCTCAAATGATTGTTTTTGAATCTTTCTTTCCTTCTAAGAGGGCCTTCTGGCCCCTAGCAATTAACACTGTGTTGACAAACGGAAGTCATCTAGTATATTTTTGCAGAATTGCTCATTGAAATGATATATTAATAATAGTGCTGTGACTTGTATCTAGATATCCCCCTAAAGCTGCAAGCACTCATAGATGTGGCTTCTCAGAGGTAGCTGGATCTAGGGTGTGTAATACTGGGATTAAGGGTGTGTGATGGCTAAATTGATTTAGCATAGTTCTCTGTGTGGATAATGGAAGCCCCACCCTGAGTGTGGGTGGCACCAATCAATGGGCTTGTAGCCTCGATGGAATATAAAGGTGTCTTCATTACTTTTCTGTCATTGCTGAGACAAAATACCTGACTTCCAAAATTAAGGAAGGAAAAGTTTATTTAGCTTACAGTTTGTAGAGGTTTCAGTCCATAATCAGCTGGCCCCAAGGCAGAGTGGCACATGGCAGAGGGCAACAGTTCATGGTGGTGGAACAGCAAAGCAACAACAGCAAAAGGGGAGGAGGCAAACAGCCTCTTTCCCTTCCTTACATTGTATGCTGGCTGTCTGCCCACTGCCACACCATCTCAGTTCACTCCTCTTGCATAGGCTCAGGATGAATACCAAAAAACATCCTACAGCAGGAAGGGCATGTCCTTTTCACCCCAGGATGTAGAACTGCTGAGTCACTTAGCCACAAGTTGACACATTGTATCAACTATAACAAAAGGGAACAATGAAAAACAAGCTTCAGTGCTTGCTGTCTGCCCTGCCTTCCCTGCCTGCCCTACCATGTACTGTTACTCCTCTGCAATGACCCTTTGCCATACCTCCCTGCCTTGGAGCCAGCTGACTATGGACTGGAACCTCTACAAACTGCAAGCTAAAATACACCTTTTCTTCTTTTTTTTTTTGTCTTTTTGAGATAAGGTCTCACTAGGCACTTGACGCTGGCCTTGAACTCATTTTGTAGCCCAGGCTGGCCTAAATTTGTGGTGATCCTCCTGCCTTAGCCTCCTGAGTGCTGGGATTATGGGTGTGCACCACCATGCCTGGTCAACCTTTCCTCCTTTAACTTGTGGCTTCTGGGTATTTTGTCTCAGCAATGTGAAAAGTAACTAAGACAAATAGTATATTTTGTTAACATACTTTTTATTATCATGTATACTTCAATCAACATATTATATGATTAGTATAATACATACTAATATATTATGATCATTACCATTGTTCATTGATTCAACTCCTGAGAACCTTTATAAAACTTCAGACATTCATCATACTTCTTGGCTCTCTGGGTAGAAGTTGAGTCTTTTGATAATTATTTCTTCTTTCCATGGATGGGGCAGAGAACGGCAGAATCACTTTAGCCAGAGAAGGGGAAGAATACCCTTTCTCTGATAACAACAGCAACCAGGGAACCCCTGGGGGACAGTGGACAGTGTCAGTCACAGAACTCACTGTCTGCCTGGCAGACACTTGGAAGGACTCTTCTCACATTCAGAAATCCCCTGGGGTTCCTATCCTGGGTTCAAGGGGGGCATGTTTCGTGAGGCAGTCTTTCTCAAGATGGAGTGGTCACTTGCTCCCTGGTACTCTGAATGTATGTGATAGCTGGTCTTGTTTCCTTTTGCTGAAATGAAAAACATCCAACATCTGCCATTTGTGTAATGTGTGTGTTTTGCAGCTTAGAATTTTCTGTTTCTACAAATGCTTTTTATAATAAAACTGTAATGCCAGAAAAAGAGAGACAACCTACTTTAAGGTCACTGCTGCCTCCCAGCAAGAGTGTTTAAAAATAACCCCCAATCTGCCATGTGCTCACAGATCTCATTGTGCCAGCTCAATGGCAAACTTAGTGTCATCCAATGTAGCCACATGGAAAGTTCTGGGCAGTGTGTGTGTGTGTGTGTGTGTGTGTGTGTGTGTGTGTGTGTGTTTTATCAAGGGTGAAGAAGACAGTTCTCATAACAATGCTGACATCTGGCTTAAGGGCCTACCCTGGTGATGCCCAAGAGAGGGCATGAGGGTGACCCTCTGCTAGGCCAGCTCTACTATGAGTTTCCAAATAATGTGAGCTGACTCCAGTACCAACTCAGAAGTGCACTGTAGGAATTAAAGTTCTCAGGGACAAACTGGTAGGAATGCCAGAGTGTAGCACTGGGCATTATCTACCTGTCCAGATAACTAACTGGTACTGTTACCTCCAGGAGCTGCTCCAACAATAATGACAGGTAGGATCATATGTTTTTACACCCAAATCCAAAAGATGAGCTTTTCCAACAACTTCTGAGCTAAGGTGGTTTAGGGGAGGTCTTCTGTTTTCCATTTATACTAATGGATTGTATCTGTTGCTCCAAATATAGCATCTACCAGGGTGGTTATGTGTTACCAGAGATCTTATTCTAATATAGAGGGATGGGGTACCTCCTGTAAGACAACAACCAAGGGGCTAGACCCTGGGTAACATTACCTTAGGACAAATGTCCCACATGCCTATGTGTCAGGCAGGGCTGCCTGCTTTGATCAACTAGACAGAGTTTGTGCACAATCGTGGGGGTAAATCTATCTCTAGCTCCTATGAGTCTCCCAGTGGTACCAGGGAGTTAAGGCTGGGATGTCTGCAAGCAGTGACATCTAGTTTCTCCTCTCTACCACTTTCCACAGGTTCAGTCTGGGGGGCCAATGATGGGAGCAGAATGCGATAGCTTTCCAAATAGCCCTTTAACAAGACCTTTTCCTTTGCCAATTATGTCCTAAACAGAAGTTGGGTCCTACGTCATCCATGACCACAACACGGTACCATATCTACATGTGAAGGAGGAGGAAGCATTGGTCAGGGTAGGGGTGGTGGAAGGGAGGCATCTTGTAGGCTTTCCCACGCACTTTATTGCTTTCAACACTTTCCCTAGTCTAGATCATGGATGCCATTAAATTCTTAAAGCATTAAAAATGTAATGATTACTTCCACACAGGAAGTACATCCTTTGTGTCTGTGACTGTGCTGAGATTTACACACATTATTTTACTGAATCTCAGTGAGATAGGCACTGCTATTCCCATTTTAGAGATGAGAAAACTAACATTCGAGGGGTTAGTATACTGCCCCAAATCTAGTTTTTAATAAATGCCTATGTAACTTTAAATGATAAACTTTCACCTCTGAGTATAGGACCAAGATAATGGATAAAAGGACAGAGCAAATCTCGTTTGGCTGTAGCAGCCTCCCACAATTTTGTGTACGATTTCTCTTGACCCTGGAAGTGACTCCTATTCCCCATCAACCTCCAACACACACACGGGTACACATGCACTCACTCTAGTCCCTCCTCTTCTGAGACAGGTATGTCCATAGCATGTATCCTCTATTCCCCTCCTCCAACTGTCAATGTATTCATGTCTAAATACCTTTGTTTTCTCCACTTCCATTTTTAAATTTCTTCATGAAAAATGTATCAAGTATTTCATTCAACCTGAAGTTTTAATAAATGAAAGTACTTCAGTGGTTATCTCCTCATGCTCTCTGATTCTGAGAAGCATCCAAACACTATATGGTTTTAGTGTTGGGGCAAGGCAGTAGAACACATATTTGCTTAGAAGCAACCACAAGATTGCCAGATTTTTGTAACATTTCTTATTTATAAATTCAGTTCTATCAAAGACCATGTGTGGAGATGAGGGAGGTCAGCCCTCTGTCACTGGAGGGGTTCTAACAAATACTTTTCATTGTTTGATGTATAACCAACAAAGAAATTAGAATGCCATTTAGAAAAGACTTTCTCAAGATAAAATAGGTCAAAACATCTTCCATCAAATCATTGCTCCTGTTATGCACTTGTCTGCAAAGTAAATGGACCCAGTCATGTGACTGAACTCATCCCAGACCAACTGGTTTGGCTTGTCCCATTGCAGCTGCCAACCAACCAGGGGAGCAGGAGGGGCCCCGGTGAAGTTCACCAAAGCTCGGCTCAGATCAGCAGAATTGTCCATCTGACATGCAACTCAGGAGCGAAAATAAGCCACTGAGTTTTGGCATGGTTTGCTAGGCAGCAATATCTAACTAGTACAGTTATCTGTACCACAAATATTGCTCTACTCTAAGGACATTAATGAAAGCTCATTTCCTATACTGTCCTCCTGTTAGTCAGTTTTCCAACACTGAAGAAATCTCTGAGATAATTAAGATTTATTAGTTTAGCTCACAATTTTGGAGGTTTCATCCCATGACTGATAGACCTTTTTGCTGTGGGTCTGTGGTGGGGCAACACATGATGGTGGGAGCCCATGCTGGAGCAAAGCTACTTACCCTGTGGCTGGGAAGCAAACGAAAAAGGAGAGAACCAGCATCCCACAATTCCCTTCAAGGACACACCCTCACGTCCCACGAGGCTCCAGCTCTTGAAGGTTCCACCAACTCTCAATAACACTATGCTGCAGATCAAGTCTTTGACATTTGGGCAGTCGGGGAACATTCAGGATCCAAACTATTGCAAGTCCTATTGAAAACAATGTATCATCTCAGCTGTATCTAGTCACACACACACAGGTTAGATCACTGACTTGCCTTTTCACTGCATAGTAAAATAATACTGAATATTTTGACAGCTAGGGTTGTATTTCATGTAATTTAGTTCTATTTAACCTGCATGGTACTTATTAAGAAGAGAAGAAACCAAAAAGAATCAATCTGATGTGGCTGGCACAACACACATACTAAAAATTGATTTTACTTTCAAAGCAATCAACTAAAAATGTCAGGGTTAAACCCTGGTAGCATTCTGAGGAAAGATACCACCCACAGTTATTTGGAGAAGGTCATCTTCTGCCTTTTTACAGGCTGTGGCCAATCAGAGCTTAGCATGTCATTATTGTGTCCCTGGCTCTTGGTATGAGTATCAGAAACTGCATTTTCCTAAGAGGAACCAGGAGGATGTGCTGTAAAATGTCATGCATCATGCCTCCTTTCAGCCTCCAATCCCAGTCCTACTGCTGGTCTCTGATGAGATGTGCTGAATCACTCTCATTTCCAATTTTAAAACACTGTTCAAAATGTAATGGTCCGTCACAAAGATTCAGGGTCATTCAGGGAGCAGTTTCAACTGAGAGCAATTTTGTTGGGCTGAAGGCTGTTAAAGAATTTCCAAGGGAAAATTGTTGTTGAAAGAAAAACAAGCCTCTGGTCAGAAGTGAGCATTCCCCCACCTAAGCATTTTGCCCTATTTTCTCAGAAGTATTTAACTAAAAATACATCGCAGATATAGACAAGGTCCTCTGGGTACTTTTCCTGATTTGTTCCATTCCTCACTTCCCTGACATAATTAATCACTACCCATAATTCCCATCACAAGCACAAAGATGCTAGTGGTTATGTCAAAAATCTGCTAACATCCTGACACCCATTGGCTAAAGACTTAATACCACCAACATTTTAAAAAGTAGATTACATTAGTATAACATTCTAAATGAACCAGATTGCTTTCTGATTGCCTTAGTCAGCTTCCTGTCATGGAGACACAGTACCTGACACCACATTCCCATTCTAAGAGGGTGAAATAGGGGATAGAAGGGAATTGTACCAAAGCAAGACTGAAACCCAGCAGGGTAAATATTAAGTCCTGTAGTGCTGTGTCTGGACCTGGAGCAAATTGTAGCAAGATATGAGCTCCAAAGGGCTTGGCTGGCCCTGCCCTTACAACATTGCTTATTGCAGCATTCACGGCCTCTCTCTTGGGGTGGCCCCACTCCCTGCTATAACTTTCCTCAGCAGACATTCCATATTCCTGGCATCTCCAAATTCCTAGAGTCTCCACTGTACTTTTAGCTTCCCTCTCACAGATTCATGTTCTGCCCTCTCAGGTGAAAATCGTCTGTCTTCCCTGGTATTCCTGAAATCTGAGTGGAAGCATTCCTGATCCCATAACTCTTGCATTCTGCATGCATGAAAAATCAGCACCATGTGGATGATGCTAAAGTCAGCCACCAGTCCAAGAAGTATTCAGGCTCCCTTGAATCATGGTTGTAGATGACTCTGAATGCCTGGATGGCTGAGCACTGTGAACCAAATCACAAGTAAACCATTCCCTAGATAGCCCTTCTCAGCCAAGGAGACCAGAAACTCTCCTCTTCATGAAAGCTTTGCAAGGCTGTAATTTTGCACCCTTGAGCTTAGGATGGATGAGGTCTTATACATTTCTGAGATACCTTTGTGAAGAAGGTACTTGGCTTCTTTTTAAATGCTAATCTTTTCTGCAACTGTATCGTCCTTTGTTCCAAATTTTCAGGTGCTTTCTGACAAAATCCAAAACTTTTAAAATTATTTAACTCTGCATTTTGTTCCTGATTTTCACTGTAAATCTTGCTGAAAGCAGCAAGCAGTACTCATATTACAGCCTGAATATTGGGCTGCCTTGAAATTTTTACCATGATGTAAATTAGTCCATTGCCCTTAACCAGAGTCTCAGGACATGGGCCAAAGGTAGAGAAATTTTCTGCTTGGGCATGACACACATAACCTCAAGTCCAATCTTCAGTGGAGTCCTTTTCCCAACTAAACCTTCTGGCCTTCATGGTGCCCATTTCTATCAGCATTTTGGTCTTCTGAACCCCAGCCAGAATTTCCCATTAAGCTCAGCTTCTAAGCATTCTAGAGCCCTCTAGCTGGCACCTATAACCTTTCCAAGCACTTTCCTCAAACCAGTTCTAGAGACTTTTAAACTGCATGGTCATGTACAGTCACCTCAATGGCCCCACTTCTGGTACCAAAATTTGTCTTAGTCACATTTTTGTTGCTGAAGTACAATAGCTGACACTTGTAACTTAAGGGAAGAGAGATTTATTTTAGTGTGTGCTTAAAATCTATGGCTAGCTGACTCCAAGGCAAAAAACAATATGGCAGAAGAGTCTGGTAGTGGATAGCTGCTTATGTCATGGTGGCCAGGAAGCATCTGACTGTATATTCAATTCCAGTCAGCTCTTTAATTTTTTCCTTGATTTTAAAATAAAATTCAGTATTGAACCAATTGATTGTACTTTTGAAACATGTTCTTTTTATCTTTTTAAAATTACAGTAATAATAATTCCTCACTTTGAAAAACTCTAGCTTTTAGCTCTCACCTATAGTTTTTCTTGATTTTAGAATGGGTGGCTCTGAGAAGCCACTAAAGAAGAAGCTACAACTAAAGCAACCTGAACACCTGCTCATTTTTAAAGATTCTATTCAACTATCACTATATGTCTTAGAAAACTGTTGACCCTCTACCCCTGTTGGCCTCTCCCAACCTGGGTAGAGCACCCCAACCTTTCCACGGTTTCTACCCTGCCTCCCTGGCCTACCTTCTAACAGAGTCTTCCTAATGCCTCTTCCATATATCCATTTTCATATTTCTCTCTTTTCCATCCCACTGTAACCCCACGGGCAGCTGCTACTGCTCCTTTCATTCAGCAGCTTGCTCAGAGCTTGCACAGACACACTGTAGCTGTGAAGCAGGTTCACTGTGCCTTGGTGACCAACATGTCTTGAGTCCAACGAGACAAAATATGGCAAGCTATGTGAAATGGAGTTATCACTTACAGAAACACAGCAAGGGACAGCAGAAGCTTTGAGTTATTGCACATGGGTCTTTGAGTGCCCAGGAAAGCTTCCTGGAACTGAAGAAATCCTGACTCTGTGTGTGCTGTGGTTTGAGTGTATCCCAAGGGTTCCGGTGTTGGGAGATCAGTCCTTAATGCTTTGATGTCGGGAGGTGGTGGGACCTTAAGAAGCGGGGCTCAGTGAGAAGTAATTAGGCCACTGATGATGCCTTGAAGGAATTAATGTCAGTCTTGTGGGACCCCAGTTAGTTCCTGCAAGAGTGGGATGTTGGAAAAGAACAAGTTTTGTCCTTCCCAATACTCTAGTTCTGTTCTCCCTTCCCTCACATGTGACACAACCAAGGGTACTTTCACCAGGGCTGGTACCATGAGGACATTTAGCCTCCAAAACTGTGAGCCAAATAAACCTCTTTCTTTACAAATCATTCAGCTTCAGGCAGTTTATTACAACAACATACAGTGGACTAAACCAGCATTCCTCACTTACACCACACCTGAGGGACCCCAAAAGGCAGGCTGCCCAGGGTTATATTCCTTAGGGGTATCAGGACACACTGGGCTAACGTATGGAAGGACATCCTATTTCTAGGAGGGACCTGAGCACAGCCTGGACATTCCCAAGCAACCCTCCATCATCTCAAGATTCCCAACACCAGGACATTGCAGTTATTCTTGAGAAATACAAGCATAAACAGAGGGAAACTAGGTCAGGTCATTGCCACCCAGAGGACTGTCCTGTGGTAGTTCATGCTTTTAAGCCTGATAAACAAGGGAATAAACTAATGGAGACTGGCTTACTAGTGCAGAGGGAAAAGTTGAAGAGGAATTTTTGGGTGGAAAGGCATTTTTGATAATAGCATTTTTTAAAAAAACTGCCCTGAGTTTCAGGAAGTACTTTTGGGCAAGTTTAGCTTTGATTTCCTCTTTGGTAGAGGGGATTCGAAATTTTGCATGACCTTTCTGGATTCAGTACCCGGATTTTTATTAGGCATCAGGAGTAGGGCTGCTTGATGAAGGGCATGGAAGAGACCAAAGGCTGAAGGAAGGGCACGGTCTTGTTGACCACGCATGTGAGCCTCTACGCGCCCAATAACGATTCCCAGTGCCCCCATTCACTCTCAGCATGCCCTGGGTTTGGATGTAAGGTTTATGGTCATTCTGATCATGATATACTAAAAATCTGGGTGAGGGGCATGGAGACCTCTGCCCACAGGTCCCTCTCCCGACTGCATCGTGCCAGCCCTCTGGTGCCCATCTGTGTTTGGAGCAGCATGAACAACTCAAGGTCACAGCAGGTCCTTCGGGGCTGAGCACTGAGGCTTTTAAAACTCTTTTGAAACTCTTTGGGGAGGGAGCCTTTGCATGTACTAAAGGCTGCAGTGACTCCTGGAGAGAACCACATACTGAGGCCTGTGAAGGATGCAAGTATGAAAGGGAAGTCCCTGGCCCTACTATAGTGGGAAAAATTGAAATGATAAAAATAAACCAAAAGCAAATAAAAAAGTGCTATACACAGTGTACAGCTGACAAGTGAGGCCTCTTTGTGAGGGATTGATGGGGTTTGGGGAGCTCAGGGCGACCTGTCTAGAGGAGACAGCATGATGTATGAGCACAGCTGAGCAGGGCACCAAATTTATGGCAAGTGGTGGGCAGCAGTTCTCCTGCAGGGGCTGAGGGCAGACCTCTGATAAAATCAGGAAGCTCCCTGCATTCCTGCTTATGTCCTGCCTGCAGCAGAATGGGGACACCAAGAGTGCCTTGGAGGAGGGCAGTAAGCAGCACTTTCTGGAAGTAGTGTTGGGGAGAAGGAAGCATGTCCGCTAAGTTATCTCCTGGTAGTACCGCATAAGAGTGACTAGGAGCTCAGCAGTAGGAGGTGGAAAATGGGCTGTTGATTGTATGTCTATTAGAGTAACAGTGTCAATAGACAGTGCTTACTGGACATTGGCCAAACGTTACACAGGCAGCTACTTATTAGCTCATCCTTTATGTCCAGAGGCATAGAATCAGCTTTTATTTCCATGCCACCTGAGCAAGACTCAGCATGTCTTTGAGTTTCTCCTGGTCAATCCAGTTCATACACATAGCAAAGCAAGTAGGGACAGTTTGCTGAAGATTTAGGAAAGACAGAGGAAGAAATTAGCTCCAATATCTTAACATAAACTACACTGAATTCTAAAGGTGTGTCCATGCCCCAGACCCCTTCCAGGCTGCACAAACCAGGGCAAGGGAAGACAGAATGGGAATGACGAGGGTCTTGAGTCACCAAACCACCCAGAAAAGATTTCTTCTAAGAGTTTTATAATTTTAGCTCCTACATTTAACTCTGATTCCTTTCCTCATGATTTGAGGTAGGGACCCAAATTCATTCTTTTGCAGGAGGCTATTAGGCCTGTATTTTTAAAGCATGGCTGTCTAACGCTTGTAGTTGGGTTACTTCAGAGGAAGAGGTCCCTAAGCTGGCAGGGAGATCCTCTGCAGACAGGGCAGTAGGGTTTTCTGAGCCTAGGAGGATGAGGAACATCAGGCACCTGCATCTACTTGCAGGTGTTACTACAAGGGGTGGGGCTCTAATGGAGGTGGTTTCCGGTCATGGGAAGAGACAAGAGCCACAGCTCTCATCCTGGGCAACCTGTTCCAGCCAACACAAAGGCAGTGAAGTCTCTGCCTTCAAGACTGTCTTCAGGCCATGGACCAGAGGTGCAGAGGAGGGTCAGGAACTTAATTTAAAAAACATAGACCACTCCAAAGTCTCCTATATCCAAAGTGAGGGTCGCTCTCAAAGCAATAGGTTATTAATTCACCACCTCCCCAAAGGTGGTGGGGCCGAGCCAGATTTGAAGTGGCTGAGAAAAGTGAAGAAATATAACATTTCCTGCATCCAGATGTACTGAAACAGCTTGATGTCTGTGATATTACTCTGCAAACAAGTCATCATAATTACATGAAAGCTGTCAGCCTTCTTGGTGGAGACACTCTGGTTTAGGTCCTACTTGTAACTGCATTAAAATGCTTATTTCTTATTTATCAAGACCTGGTTCTGCCTCTCCTTGTGCTGCTTGAACAGTGAGTCTCAAAGGAAAAAAAGATGAACAAGATACAAAGGCCCGAGTGATTCTGAACTTGCATAAGACTGTGACAAGATAGCCTGAAGGAGGAAACTAAAGATTTTGCTTGGACAGGCGCATACACCGCATGAGCTGGACAGGTCAGAGCCCCCACTGGGGGAGAAGGTCAAGGTTAGTGGCTGGGCCTGCGGGTTATGTGATCACCACAAAAGAGGTTGTAGCCATAGTTACTGAGGCAGAGAGCTGTAACTGACGCTTTGGAGAAACCTGGATAGATGATAGATTTCTCAAAACAGAAAATGAATCTAGCAGTGGGGAATATAGATAGTCAATCAACCCCCTTACCCCTCCTTACTTGCATGCCAAGCTAATTTTAAATGGTCTATTTCTGTAGGAATCGGTGAAACTTCTACCCATCTGTAGCTCTCGCTTCCTTTCTTTTCTAATTCTTGGCTTCTCACAGCCCTCTTTATTTGTTTTTTTTTTAATCAACACCAACTAAAATTTCAAGAAGCCACGTTTACACCTCCAGATGCCTCATGCAGCCACTTCTCATTTCTCCAGCACAATTTCGTTTGTCTGGGGAGGAGGACATCCACCATGATTAAAAATATAATAATAAGCTTCAGTGGTGCTGTCTCCCTTCTCTGAATTTCCATTTGTCGAATATTGCCTCTTCCTAATGAGACTCTCCCACTTTACCCCGCATTAAACCACAGGCATCACTTATAGCAGGAAAGGAGAGAGAAAGGCCAGGGGCTAGCAACAGAAGAGGGCAGGCAGGCGGAAAGGAAGTGGCCTCTAGGAACAGGCAGGGAGAAGATTCTCTAGGTTACAGGAGGCCAGGGTGGTGGGAGGACTTGGAGCCTTGTCCTTCTCCCAGCAGCCCTCCCTGTGAAATGAATCCTGTGACAAGCAGGGATGTTATTTGACGGTTGCCTGTGTGCATCTGTAAGTCACATTTGCTGTCTCCACTGGTCTAAAGCTCCAGGGGCCTAAGGGCTCCTGTCTTCACTTCCAGTGCGTTTCAGCGCTGGCTTCACACTAACATTCAGTATATACTTAGAGCAGTAGGGGACTCCTTCGCCCACAGGATGGCAAACTTGTTGATGACTGGCGACTTAATTTTAAAAGCGCTATTAAAACCTACTCCAGGGGCTGGGGATTTAGCTCAGCGGCAAAAGCGCCTGCCTGGCAAGCGCAAGGTCGTGAGCTCGGTTCCCGGTTCCGGAGAAAAACCAAAAAAAAAAAAAAAAAGAAAAAAAAGCCTACTTCGTTTAGGACACTGACAAGAGCTTTGAGGTTATTTAAGGTTCCTTATTCTTTGCCAGGTTGTGCTATCATCTCACTGACTCTGTTTCTATGTCCTGAATTGAAACCTTCCAAGAGAGGATCTGAGCCAGTGAGCCCCGGCCCTCTGGGAGTCTATACTCATCTGCCTCCCACAAAGCAGGTTTGCTGACACAAATCTGTAAGGCCCAGGACCAACCCTGACATTTATGGGGCCCTAAGGAGAGCAGGAACAAAAGCCTACTGGTACAATCATGTTTTGATTAGCAATTAAATATTCCTGGAATAAAACCTGTTAGGTTTTAGGGATATGATTTGATGCGTTTAAATTATTGATTGTATTATGATAGTTGTCTTGCTTATTACTAACTAAATCTTCAGTAAATAAAGAATTAGTTGTGCCCTATTTGTAAATTTTAAATGGGCCACGCTTGCCAGAGATGTGTTAAATTCCGTTGTTTCAAGTTTTTCAAAATTAAAGTAGACTGTCTCCTTAAAGATTTTCTGTCTGTCTTTCTTCCTTTTGTTTTCTTAGTTTTGGGCTCTGTATTTGTGTGCCCTGTACCTGTCACAACTTCAGCTTCACTCCAGATCAATGAAGGCTGAAAAACATATACAAGATCATACTCAGAGTTCATACTCTTTGAGTAGCTTTTCATAAGAAATATAAATTAAAATGAGTGTATTTTCAAAATGATTATTTTTCTCCTAAAAGACACTCAAGGAATCCTAGAAAATGTTTCAATGCAGTGCTAAACTATGTTAATCTCCTCTGCATAAGCTCCACACTCACTCTCTCAATCCATTTGGGTGGCTCTAATAAGATGCATAAGTTGGGGGATTAAACAACAAACATCTATTTTTCACAGTTCTGGTGATGCGAGTCCAGGGCTGCAGTGCTGAGGGCCTGTTTCCTGGTTTGTCTGAGTTCTTGCTACGGAACAGACAAAGCATCCCCCATGTGTCTCTTCATTTAAGGGACTTAATCACCTCCCAAAGGCTGTGCCTTATGGTGCCATCACACTGGAGATTAGGACTTCGGTATGTGAATTGAGAGGCATAAACATCCCACACCTAGCACCCAGCACTGTGTGTGCTCTCCAGCCAAGGGAGCTGAAAGCGGCCGTCCTCAAAGGTGTCAGGGCTGCAATTACACCGATGTGTGCCAGGTTCCCTTGAGGACAAGCCTTGAATTTGGGTGGAGGATGAACCAGGTGGCAGGGGCAGACATCTGCAGTTAAGGCCGCCCGGATTTGGTTTGGCTGTCAGAGTTCTGTTTGACTGAATGAGGCCCCTGCAACCTTAACTTGTTAGCACTCAGAGCTAACGCAGTCAGCGCCTAACTGCACACAACAGCAGATGTGTTGCAGGCACTGAGTACACACAGGGGGCCTTTGCACGCTGTCTGGCTTTTGAATTATCACAGTACACAGGGTTCAGCAGGCAGGAGGCTATTTCTGGATTCGCAAGCTAAAAAGCACAAGTCTATTCCAGGATGAACAGTCCCGACTCCCGTTTGACACCTTCCAAACGGCAGCAGAGTCACCCTCAATGAGCAAGCTGGCTCTGGGCCCCACACCGCATTTCCAAGTAACAGAGGGACCCGCCGCCTTGGTCCCTGGGCCTCAGTCAGGATGCCCTTGGTCCTGGGGACCGACCCTTGCTCTGACCTTGGCCTACTTGGTGGTGAGTAAAGCATCTTCAGACTGAAAGCTGAGTTCTATCCAAGTTCAGGATAAATCTCAAAGGTTTTCAAGCATAAATTAATATTTAAAAGCTACTTTTGTCAAATTACAAGACAAACATTGAATCCAATAAAACCAAGTGAAAAATAGTTTCAATCCTTTTCAACTCCATGCAAATATTTTTAAAAAATCATTTCTATTTAGTCTCTATTCAGTTAGGAGCTCATCCAAGGGACAGAGGCGCTGGCACCAGCAGGTGGAATTCAGAGCCTATGGGCGTTTGGACCAGGTGTGCTGCAAATTCTGGTGGTTCCTATGGATTTGCACACCTGGCTCCCCTCTGCTGCAGCCTGTGTGCTCCTACTGGGCTCCTTGTCCTCCGCTACCATGAAGCATGCTGATGGAGGTACTGGGGCTACTGGATGAGTGGGACAGAAAGACCCTGAGAGCAGTGGCTACTTTCCTCTCCCTAAGGACTGCTCCCTCCCCTTCAGCACTGCTCTGTACTCTGAAACTCACTTCTTCTGTCCCATCAGCCTGAGGGAAGGGGTGGCTTTGTATTGTCTGTAGTCTCAAGTGGGTGTTTCACCCTCCCTTTGTTGGATTCCCCTGACTCTGTCTACACATTTGTTAAACATCTCTTGATGCTTAGCACAGTTGTGCACACCCAGAATCCCATCCATTTAGGAGGCGGAGGCAGGAGGATCACAAGTTCAGGCTTAGCCTGGGCAAATTAGTGACATAGCAAGACCCTGTCTCAAAATTTAAAAAAAAGGCTGGAGATGTAGCTTCATGCAAAGGCCTTGGGTTCAATCCCCAGTACCATCAAAAAAGAAAAGAATAAACTTTCCTTCATTACACTCTCCTCCTAAACTACCCTGGTGGGTGGAAGTCATCTGTTTCCTGATGGAACCAACTAATGCAGGTGAAAAAATGCTAAGTGAGAGCTGCCCAGGTAAATCAGGTTAACACTGTCTGCCAAGTCACAGCCTGCACCCTCTCCGCAACATTTATTTATTCTGCAAACACTTACTGACTGCCACAGTGCACCACCTGATACGGGAGGTACCTTCAGCAACTCCGAGACTAGAGGGGATTAGATTTGGTCTTGGACAGGACATCTAGTCAAGAAAAAACAGAAGTAATGAGGAATCGGGAAGATGAATAAAGACACCAGACAAGAAGGCAAAATCTATGAGTGTTCTGAGCATAGGGAATAGAAGAGGCAAAGGGCCAGAGGTCACAGGGATCATGGGATAGTGGAGAAACCCAGTTTATTCAGGAGGCTGCATCCATGTGGTCCTCTAGGAAGGTAAAAAAGACTTGGATCTGTTGGTACCATGAACCATGGAGGAGATGCAACTTTACACTAATGGCAGCTAGCAGCTGTGAGGGTCTTGAATTCAAGTGGATCTGATTGGGTTTTCTCTCTGAGGAGCTTTCTTACTGCAGAATGCAGAGCAGATGGATGGAAGGGTGGGAAGCAGGGAGAAGGGATGGGAGGTCCTTGAAGAAGCCCATGTGCCCAGATCTCAGATAGAAAAAGTGAGACTGAAAGAAATGGATGGATGTGATCGGTAACTGGGAGTTTAGGTGCACCTGCGTATCATGACTCACTGTGATTCTGATGTTTCTGATGCTGAGCTGCTCTTCACTTGGAGGTTCTGACACCCCTAGTGTCCCAGGCTGTCCCTTGCACCAGACCCTCAGCCCTACCTCCCAACTAGCACAGATGAATTTGTTTGTATAAGTCCACGGAACATTAAAACAGTCCTGCTGCGTGCCAGGCCTGTGCTAAATTTGTGAGTCTGTTTTCTTGTTTAGTTCTCATGACAACTCTAGAAAATTTTTATTAGTAGCGTTCCTTTTTCCCAACAAGATCCAGGAGGTGTGATCTCCCAGACAAGGCCAGCAGTCACAGAGCAACAGCAGACAGGAGATGGATGTGTCTGGCTGGAAAATCCCATGCTTTTGCCAACACACTGCTTGGTATTGAACCTAACTGCATTATTAAGAGAAAATATTACACAAATGCCCACAGGTCAGTGGCTGTAAACTGGTGGCTTTGAGCACAGAAGCATGGTCATGAATCTCAGGCATGACATAAAGCTTGCTGGCACCTGGCATCATGGGGAAGCCCAATAACAGAGACATTTCCCTGACTGTAAAATGCGTCCCTGAGTGAGGCCACGGTCAGCCTGCCTGGCTCTGTGGCCCCTGCACCCTGACGTCTCCACTAGCTCATACTGTTTGTTTCCAAACCAGCAAAAACCCGACACCCAGGAAACTCAGCTCTGTCACTTTAGCATTCAGCAGATTGTTTTACTGGCTTTGAATATTGTATCGAGCTCAAGACAAATGTGCGGTTAACAAATAATGATAGAACTCTCTTTGACTGCTATGAAAAATGGTGCCATTTAATCATAAAACTCCCAGCCCCTTGGGGCAGCAATAAGACATCGCTATTCACCACCAGGTGTCCAGCTCCTGGGATGCCACAGGGGCTCAAGAGGTGCCTATTAGGTGGTACTGGACTGAGGGACCACGTCAAGATCACTAGCATGCACCACATGTGCAAAGGCTCACCATGCCCTACAGACAGCTCACAGAGAAGCAAGTCAACCAAGGCCTCTGAAGAGTTCACCTTATGGCTGGACCAGGTAACCCAACCCGTGTCACATGGTGACCCTGGACTTGCTGTTGGATCTTCCACTTTTTCACTCATAATTTTTTCTCCCTGTAGATGGACTTTGTCATGGGCTGAATTGTGTTGCTGTCCTAACCCACAACCTCAGAAGGGGACCTTGCTTGGAAGGAGGGTCATTGCAGGTGGAATTGGAGGAGATGATATCATACTGGAGAAGAGGGGGTCGCTGATTCAATATGACTGGGAGCCTTATGAAAAGCATGCCACATGAAGAAATAGACATGCATGCAGTGGGAGCACTACATGAAGATTGGAGTTTTGCTCTCATAAGCCAAGAAATTACCTGGGCAAACCTTTCCCTAGCACCTTCAGGAGCACACACTCCTGCTGACATCTTGATCTTTGACTTTTACCTTTAGAACAGTGAGGCGGTAAGTTTTAGCTACCATGCTCGCGGTACTTTCTTAAGGCCACCCTAGGAAACCGACACCGCCTTGGCCACTTTCTAGGCCTCATTCTCTGCTTCCTTCCTTGCTGATGATTCTGGCCTTCCTCCCAGGTCCTCAGCCTCTCTCTTCTCTGAGTGATTGGCTCCCCTGGCTGGGCTGCCGCATGGGTAGTGTCCCATCTGGGCTGTGACACAGAAACATGGAGATGGTCCACTTGCTGCACCAGCATTTGATATCCTTGTTGGATTTTTCCCCTCAGAGGTAACCTAGTGTGAGGAGGGGTTGTGTTGTGTTGGTAGGCACCATGGACCCCACTCTTCTGTATGCTTGGCTTTAATGTGAGACCCTAGGGGATAAAGAATCTGAGAAGAGTGGTTGAAGCCCAATAGGCCTCCAGCTGTGGCCTCTTTAGCACAAGAGCACAACTTTCCTTCTTTTTCTGACACAGACCAGACTGCACAGCTCTGGGTAGGCAGGAGCAAGGAGGAGACACAGGAAGCCCCTCCCCAGGGGCCACTTTGTTGTCCCAACAGGATCACCCTAGATCAAGTGTGTCCTTTCCCAGGGCCCGACAGTGGATTCTGCAGTAGTGATAGAAGGCAGGTATGACTCAAAAAGTAGGGAAATGGAGCATCTGACACTTTCCTGGGCTATTTTGTTGTTGTTTAATCAAGAGCCACAGTTATGCATCTTTGTCCCCATGTCTCCATATGTAACCTCTCTGACAAAACCCTGAGGTGTGTTATGGTTTAGATCTCAAATTCTTCTCAACTCTCATGTGCTCGGAGGTGAGACTTGCAGAAGGCTGCCGTGAGATGCACAGCTTTCCTCTACACCTTTCTCCCATTATATCTCTGTCTTGAAGCCAGCCAGTCATGGACTGAAACCTCTGTAACTATAGCAAAAATAAACCCTTTCTCCTTTAAGGTATTTATGCCAAGTATTTCATCCTAGTGATGAAAATATAACAAATGCTCAAAAATCCTTCAGGGAAGACCAAGGACTGTGACCCATTGGTTACCTTTTGGTGGGTATTATTGGGAGCTGAGAAAGGGGAGAATCTGACAAAGGTATGCACTGCCTTATCAGCAAATTGCTCTTGGAGGGTTAAGAATTGTTGATAAGAAAGCAGCAGAACCAAACTCGGTGTGGATTTGCTTCTCTGGGTCTCTGCTGAAGGCTCCTGATACTGAGTCTCCAGGGTGTGAAAGGCTGACACACCTGATCACGAGGACATTTCAAAGTTATCCCCAGAAAGAGAATCCAAAGCTTCTGGAAGCAGCGGAAGCAACTTGTGGAACACAGAGGATGACAAGGTAAAGATTAAAATTCACCCCTGAAGGGCATAGCATGTGAAGTCAGTCACAGGCAGGTGGGTATCTGAGTGTCCTGGCTAGCTCACAAGCAGTAGGCACCCAGAGCTCTTGGACACAAATGGTGTCTGTTCTCTGGAATCTTCTAATGGAACCAGGATGAAAGGTACAACAGATACTATAGAGATGAGGAGAATCCCATTCAGACCATCTGTGTGGGTTGGAGTTGGAAGGGGGAAGGGAGGAAGGAGGCTTCTAGGGGAGCCAGACCCCCAGACCCATAACCTGAGACAGTCAGGAAGCTGCCTGGATACAGAGGGGTAGGGTTACACTTGGGAGTCAGCTAGTCTTGCACAACCTTGGGCAGGTAACTTCACTTCACTAAGCCTCAAATTTATCTAATGTAAGAGCCAAGAAATATCTACCACTGGAGGGTTCAAATAATAATTGAAATATATTATATAAGAATAGAGTCTGGAGCATAATAAGTCCTCAATCAAGAAGAGCTATTATAAGATAATTAACTCCGCTGTCTTAGTCTGTTTTCTGTTGCTATAACAAAATACCCGATACCAGGTAATTTATAAAGACAAGAGGTTTATCGACTTAGGGTTCTGGAGGTCAGGAAGCACTTGAACTGCTGAGGGCCTTGTTCTTGTACAATGACATGGTAGGGGGGCACCTGTTCTTAAAGAGCCACCAGTGCCATTGAGGAGCTCCACACCTGTAACTTCATCTAATCCTAACTATCCCTCCCCCTGAAAAGCCCTTCCTCAACAGAGGAATTTGTGGATTAAGTTTCTAACACATAAACTTTGGGGATACCTATTCAGATCATAGCATCTGCTTATTTCTCTGTCAAAATGTCTCTCCTAATCCAACCTTACTTCCTGTACTTTCCAGGAATGTTGCTTCAGGGAAGTTTATCAGGCAGAGACCTAAGCATCCCCAGGATTGTGAGCTTGCATATGACATGGAGTAGGGTTATGGAGGATGATTGCCTGCACCACACACCTTGAAACAGAAGTTATTGTAGAGGGAGCAAGTGAAGAATGATCACATCTCCGGCCTGATTATCGTGCACAATGATTGTAACCAGACAAATAAGAGAACTGACAAAGAAAATTGATTATGCCATGAAATGTTTAACCCATCTGACACAAAGCAGGTCTCCTGCAGAGCCCCATAAATCAGCGGGGAGATGTTTCAGGCTGAGCTGACACCAGCAACCTGGATCTGCCCAGCCAGGAGGCAGAGCTGGCTTCTGTGAGGGAAGAGGGAATCTGCTCTTATTGGAGGGGTTGGAAGCACGGAGTTCTTTTCCCTAACAAAACCCATGTATCAATGTACAGCATATATTTTATAAGAAATGGAAAATACTCTAAATGTATCCTTTCACTTATGAATACAAGACAATAAGCAAAATTCTAGTTTCTTTGAAAGAGTTTATTACCCATTAGTTTCATGAGTTAAAATTGGTAACAACTTTTTTGTTGAACTGTGACATGTTATAAGAGGCCAACCATGAAGGCTTAAGAAAGAGTAACAGTATTTCTTCTGCCCCAACACATGACTGTTATGAAAAAAATTGTGGAGTTCAATACAGTAGTGGAGCCAATACTGAAAATTATCTAAATTGGTTCAGTCTTTTCTATTATTAGCTGTTATTTCTGCTCTCAAAATTATACTTTTTTTGTGGGCTTGTTCTTTGTTTTGATAGTCGTCAAACTTGCAAATATAGATCCAAAAATAGACAGGCAGCATTTCTACATCAAGAAATGCAGTGCTATTAGAAATAAAACCTCACCGACAGAGTTGCTGTAGTCATTGAGCAGCTAGAGCCATCAGCAGCCCTCAGGTGGGTCTTTTGGGCCCATCACCAAACTTTGAGACTATTCATGGGTCTCTTATTATTCAGCCTTTCAGTAAAGGCTGACTTGTATATGGGGAGAAAAAGAGGGCTACTTGCCTAGCATAATGGGTGATCTAAAACTCTTATAGTTTTCCATTCTCTGGACACAGTACCCAACACCCACGGCTTACAGGGAGAGAGGTTTATTGTGGTTAATGATTTTCAGAGGATTCAGTCCATGGCTGTTTGGCTCCAAGGCAGAAGTGGCATGCTAGAAAGGCACAGTGGAGCAACCCGCTTAACCCACAGCAGCCAGGAAATAGAGAGAGGGGAGGAGACACAGCATACCTTTCCAGGTCACACTCCCAGTGACCCACCTCCAGCCAGGCCCTTCCTCCTAATGGCACATTACTGAACGCATTAGTGGATGACTCATGATGATTATAGCTCCCCATGACCCAGTCACTTCCCACATACATGAGACTAGTGGGATGTTTATATATAAGCCATAACAACAGCATCATGTTAAAAATTTCTAACGTTTGTGTTGGAAAAGGATGTTATCTCAGAAGAGATCTCATCAGGGCCTCACTGACTGTCGGACAGAACTTCAGAGATAGTATCTTGATTTTGTGTAGTCTCTTAGGGACAACTCTCACCTATCAGTCTTGGAAGAAACAGAAAGGGACACCCTTGGAAAAACCACAGTGATGGGGCCCAAGAACCAACACCTCTCTGTGGAGATTGTATTTCCTATGCTGTGTCATCAGTCAAATAGGAGTCAGTTAGAACACAGAAAGCCCTCCAGCTGGAAAGGATTTAATCCATGAATTTACCTTCTGTCTTAGTCACTGTCCTGTCATCGGGACACCATATCTAATACCCATAGCTTAAAGGAGGAGAGGTGTATTTGGGCTCACATTTTTAGTACATTGTCTGCTGGCTCGAGGCAGGAAGGCATGGTAGCAGGGCCTGAGCAGAAGAAAGCTGCTCACCCCATGGCAGGCAGGAAGTAGAGAGCGTGAAGGAGGAAGCTAGGAAGGGAGCGAGACCCTTCTGGGTTACACTCCTGTGACTTACCTCTTCTGAGCAGAATCTACCTCCTGACACCAAGACAGTTATATTACACCATACTCCAATCACCTTGCAAAAGCCCTGCCTATGAGCACGTGAGGCTCTGGGGGGACATCTGGGTATAAATCCTAACCCCTTCTTATGAAATGTGATGGTTAATTCTCTGTGTCACTTGTCTGGACTAGAGAGTTCCCAGAAATTGGTCAAACATTCTTCTGGATGCATTTGTGAAGACATTTCTGAATGAGGTTAACACTCAAATCAGTAAACTGAGAATAAAAGATTGCCCTTCCCAATGTTTTCACTTGATCTGTCAAGGCCTGAATAGGACAAAAATTTGAGTAAGAGGGAAATCCTCCTGCCTGGCTGCTTGAGCTGATATAACTTGAACAAAAACAGCTCTTCTTAGTTCTCAAGACTGCTAGTTTTCAGAGTAGAACTTACACTATTGTCTTTGCTAGTGCTCAGCCTTTGGGGCTGAACTAGAAGGTACATATGAGCTCTCATGGGTCTCCATCCTGTCAGCTACATATCTCAGCCTTCATAACTGCATGAGCCAATTCCAATGGATAAAAGAATAGATGATCTATTGGTTGTGTTTCTCTAGAGAATCTTGACAAATACATAAAACCTTTGGAAAGTCAGAGAGATGCAACAGTACATTAGCATGAACTGGCCCAGTTTCTGCCCTTAGAAGTTCAATAAAAAGAGGTCAGAATACCTTTTTCTCTTTGGCATCTACCCATGTTTGCTGAAGCCTCCAAGGAGTCACAGGCCACACCTCTGTGGTTCCTTGAGTGTCCCCCACCCAACAGTGAGTATTACCTGCCCGGGGTCCAAGACCATTCAGAGATGAAGCATCAACAGCTTGTGCATCGAGCGGGAGCAAGATCTGCACATTATCTGCCACTGTACTTGGTCAACGCGAGGATGTGTGAAGTGCTTCTTTCATTTTGTCTTTGCCTGTGGGAGGCTTACAGGCTTCATCTACTTGCAACCAAAGGGAAACAAAGTCATTTGGCAGGCTGATCTCCTAGAATGCAGAGGTCAAAATGACACCTTTGTGATTTCCATGAGAAATACACCTGCCAAATGCAAATAATGCAAATGGACTGGAATACTCAGCCCAGGGGACCACAGTGCTCTCTCAGTAGGGAATCAGGCACCCACTCCAAACAGCTGGGGACACACAGCCTCCTTCCTGCTTTCACACTTCCTTTGCCTGATTAGCAGACTCCATCTACCCACTGTCTGCTTTTAGTCTTCTTTCTGTCATGGTGCAGTGCCATAAGTTAGAATTAGGTTGGATTTCTCCATTCACTAGAAATCCACTTTTGAAATAATTATTCTTTTTTGAGACACCCTCACTCCTGCCACATGTCAAACTCACCCTTTAAATGAGATATTTCTACAAAAATTTGATTCCATCTGTCACATTTGGATTTTGCTCAATTTTGCTCCAGGGGAAACTCCACTTAGATGTTCCAAGAGTGCCTTATGACTGCCTGTGAGCTCTGCTCAGTCTGTCCAAGAGGCAGCAGGGGTGTGCTTAGAGTTACAGTTGTCTCTGGGTATCTGAGTTGGGGAGGACTGTTTCCAGAACTCCTGCCCTCATCAATCCTCAGATGCCCAGGTCACTAGTATAAAATAACATAGCATTTTTATAAAACCTATGCACATCCTCCTGTATGCTTTAAATCATCTCTAGCTGACTTATAGCCCATAATACAATGTAAATCTTAATCAAGATTTACAATCAAGTTATACTATATAACTTAGGGCATGAGGATAAGAAAAAAATCTGTAGGTGTTTAGTGTAAATGCATTTGTTCCTAATAGTTTCTGTGTGGTTGGCTGAATCCAAGGATTTGGAAATGACCACGATGGAGGGCCACTACACTTCCTTGCAGGTGTGCAGAAGTTGTCCTTGTGTGGGAAAGGTGAAAATAGAGAATAGGAAAAGCCAGGACCGGAAGTGGGGATGCATTCTGACCAACAAGAGGACCCAGAGGTGGAGGCCTGAGCAGGCAGAGGACACGGGGAGGATACCTCTGTTCCCAAGACTGATGGAAGAAATTTGTATGGAGACAGGAAGGTTACTCTACAAAAAGCAGGAGTTGAAATGAAATTTGGCTTTCTTCTTCACTTATGTCTTTCCTATCTTTATTTTTCTTAATTTTAAAGGCAGTGCTAAGATTAAATCCAAACCTTAGCCATGCCAGGCAAGAGTCGCCTTCTTTATTTAAGGTATTTATTGTTTTGCTCTAAGTTCTGAAACAAAGAAATAATTTTTTCCTTTAATTTTAGAAACATATTACCTTAACATTCTACATGTCTCCTTCTATAAATTGTTTTTATTGTGCTTATCCCATTTTAATATGTACTGCTTTATTGGTGTTTTAACTTTTAAAATGCCCTCAAAGTTATTTTATAGGACAGGAAGGCAAGAGATGAATGCAAATAGCTAAATATTTCTTTGATATCTTTTTCCACAGATAGTCTACTGCAGGATGACATTGGTATAGGTGTGACTGATTCCTACAAGGGGTGGTGACAGACTCAATTCATGGATTCATTAATTTACCCTGTAGAAATGTATAGAAGACATCTATTCTGGGCTAGCACCATGCTAGGTCTGAGGAATATGAAGATAAATATAACATTTGTTAACATTGTGATTTATAATATGTACTTTTTTATCTTTCATCTTCATACAGCTCTTAGACTTCAAAGTGATGAGTCTTTTGTATGCTAACGAGATAATCAACGGGACAACAGGAAGCCTCTCTGTCTTGGTTCCTGATGGGGCTTGGTTGCCAGGGGAGCTAGCCATGTGATTAGAGGCTTAAGGCTTTCAGATCTACCCACAACCTCCAGGAAGGGAAAATAAGCTGGATATTGCACTGCCTATCAGAGGCCAATGGCATAGTCCAACACACCTAGGTACTGAAACCTCTAAAAAAGTCCCAAAAGACAGGGTCCACAGAGCTTCCAGAAAGCTGACCCTGTGAAGTTTCTTGGAGGTTGGTACCCTGTACAGGGCACAGAAATTCCATGCGTCTCTCTATGTGCCTTGCCTTATGTATCTCTCTCATCTGCCTACTTATCTGTATCCTTTGGAATGTGTTGATAATAAACCAGTACCTGTAAATAAAGCATTCCTCTGAGATCTGTGCGCTGCTGTAGAACATTTATCCTTCAAGGGAAATCTTATTATGACAGCCATACGGGCATAAGCACAGGTAAAACAATCTTGGGCCTGTGATGGTCATCTGGAGAGAGGGGTCATCTTGTGGGACTGAGCCTTTAACCTTGGAATCTAACTCTAATCCCAAGTAGATCAACATTGTTGAATTGAGCTGGAGGACACCCAACTGTTGTTCCCTGCAGAATGGATTGCTTGGTGTGTGGAGAAAGCCCCTATGTATCTAATATCAGAAATATTGTGTTCAGTAGAGAGTAAATATTTTGGTTTGGTTTTATCCTATATTGCCTACCTCATTGTTCATGTTCTTGAAGAATTCATAATGTCTCTCAGAATGTAGTTCCTGGAGCAGCAGCAACAGCAGCACTATGTAAACATGTTGGAAATACAAATTATTGGGCCCTACCTTTCTGATTTCTACTTAACCAGAAACTCTTGGGGTGGAGAGAGATGGCCGTAGTCTATGCTTTAACAAGCACACCAGGGGATTCCAATGCACACCCAAGTTATAGATCTGCTGGTCTAAGGGAGATAAAAAACCAAACACACTTCTGTATGATAAATGCTAAGCTAGAGCCGTATGCCAGGTGCTAGGGGACACGGTGGAAATCACCTGGGGAAGAAGGCAATGCATCAGATGAGCGGTGATGAATTAACAGACTCTTGGTGTTTACCAGGGAAACAAGGCAGGGCTGTAGGGTGTTGTAGTTTTTGCTTGTTTCACTTTGATGTATGGATGTTTAATATTGATGACTCTTAGCATGTTCATATCCTAATTATTTTATCCCCTTTATAGGCTTATTAGCTAGAACTTTGTGTTTAGTCTTACTGGTTGCTCTAGGGTTTGCAATATACCTCTTTAATTTATCACACTCTAACTTCAAATAATGTTATAGAGGTTTTCATAAGTTCCTAAATATGTTTCCATTTCCCCCTTTCTTGCCTCTGTGCTATTATTGGCATACATTTTCATTCTGCCTATGCTATAAACCCAAGAATGTATTGTTAGTGCTTTGCTTCCAACAGTCTATTACTTGTCAGTTATTCAAAAAGGTATTGGAACAGTGAGGGAAAATGTGTTTTCCATCTACCCACACATTTATCATTTCCACTTTTTTTCATTCTTTTGTGTAATTTCAAATTTCCATCCAATATCTTTTCCTTCTGCTAAAAAAGGAAACCCAAAAAACTTCTTTTAATATGTTTTGTAATGCTAGTCTACCGCTGCTGAATTCTCTCAACTATTGGTTGGCTAGAAGAGTATTTTTCCTTCATTGTTCAAGATATTTTTGTTGAATACAGAATGTTTCACTGGCAGCTTTGCTTTCAGTATTTCACAGATGTCACGCCTCAGCCTTCTGATTTGCATGTTTCTGATGATAAATTCATAGTTTCCACCCCTTTGTATGTAATATGTTTTTTTCTCCAGGTGCTTTTAAGGTTTTTCTCTTTATCCTTATTTTAAGCATTTTGGCTATGCTGTATCTTGATATACTTGTTCTCCTCCTCCATCTCCTGCTCCTTCTTCTTCTTTTTCTTCTTTCTTGTTTGTTTTTGGGATATGTAGAGATTCTTTTATCTGTGGAATTATGTTTTTCACCAAATTTCAGTGTTTTGGGCATTATTTCTTCAATTTTTTTTCTGGATTCCTTGCTGTTATTCCTCTTTCCCCAGAGCTTCAATTATGCCCATTAGATTGATGCTAGATGTTAGCTCACAGACATTTTCCCCAATGTTTCAGTCTTTCCTATATATCATTTTAATTATTTCTGTTACTATGTCATCAGGTTCGTTGGCCCTTTCTTTTGCAGTGTTTAAGCTGCTGTTACTCTCATCCAGTGGATTTTTCTGTTTAAGTGTACAGAGCACTTAAATGACCTCTGTGATTAATTTTCCTTCTCCCAGAAATCAGCATTCTGTGCTGTCTGTTCTCCAATGAACAAAAAGTTGTAAGAGGGGCTGGGGATTTAGCTCAGCGGCAAAAGCGCCTGCCTGGCAAGCACAAGGTCGTGAGTTCTGTTCCCGGTACAGGAGAAAAACAAAACAAAAAAAAAAACAAACAAAACCAAAAAGTTGTAAGAGATACAGTTTGCCCAGTTTTATAATTCTTTAATGCTAGAATGGCTCTGGAGCCTCATCATAGACAGATGATGTTAAAATATCAGTGCCCTGATTTAGCTGGCGCTTCCAAGGATTGTGTAGCAAGAAGCTGAGGAAAGAAATACGGATAGTCACATGAGACCCTAGGGAAAACACCAATGCTATTGCCCTCATCTTGTTGAAGGTTCTTGCTGTTTAGCATCAGGTGCAGGCTACTATGGTCATGTAAGGGAAATAAATAATGAGGAGACTGGTTGATTGAAAGGTGCATTGGGTATGATAAATGTTGAACTAAGTTGCAGCTATTGAATTGTATTGGGTTTTCCCGTACGTATAAGGGAGTCCTAGGAGTCTACTGGATTATTTGGTATCTCTATAAGGTTTTTTATGTGATCCTCAAAAAACTGCAGCTACTGGTGGGCTCACTTTTTGTTAGTGTAGGCAGAGTATAGTGTGTATGAGAGGGATTCAAGGGGAGTGTGATGAAGAAGAAGGTGAGCCTTGGTCATGCAAGTCCTCACTATCCAGTCAGAGAATTTCAACATCTATCATATAGAGACTGGGGAATGTGTTAGTCAGCTTTCTATTACTATGACAAAATGACTGAGAAAATCAACTAGGTGTATTTGGCTCATAGTATTGGAGGTGTCAGTCCATGGTTGGTGCTGTTGATTTTGGGACTGGACTAAGGCAGAGCAGCATAGCAGGGTGCATATGCTAGAACAAAGTTGTTCATTTCATGGCAGTTGAGAAGCAAAGGGAGTGCTAAGGAGAGACTAGGGGCTTTCTTTCATGAGGCATACCTTCTGAAGTTTCCATCACCTCCCAGTAGCATCATAGGACGGGGGCCAAGCCTTCAACATGTACAACATGTAAATCTTTGGGGGATATTTATGATCTAAACTATAGTAAGGAGTTACAAAAAATAGTATTCATTATACTGGAGGTGATATTCATTTTACAAACATATTTTCATAATCTATTGGTTCATAGATGCAGCAAAAATAGGTACCAAATTAAAATACTATTCTATAAATACTAAAATATTACTCTATGAAATCAAACATTCAATGAGTTCTTTAACTTAAACATTGAGTAAATTCTTTCATATATACTTAATAAGTGGGCTTTAAGTTTCAGGGAGGAAGAAAATGATAGATAAAGACATGACTTTTAAAATGTACCATTCTTAAAAGAAGTAAGTTTGATCTTCAACCAAAAACTGGGTAAAGAGCTATGGATGTATAAAGCAATAAACAGGATGAAAATCAGCAGAAAATTAGCCAGAAAGCACTTTCTACCTGAAAGATAAAAAGGCCCCAAGGATTAATTCCAGGGTAGGTTAGCTGGGTAGCCAGGCTCAAAAGGTACGCTACATGTAATGAGATGGAGAAATCTTATTATCCAGGACCATTCCAGTGAAGCATGTACTAGATGTGGTTGAAAGGAATGCACTGACAAGTCACTCTGGTGGAGAAATAAAACCCCAAAATGGGTGCCTGGACATCCCCAGTGTCTGCAAGCCTTTTTTTAGCTCCGTTTGCTCAGCAACTTGCACAGTGTGTGTGGTGGGGCGCACTGCTGATGGTTCTCAGCCAGGTGAAATCCCTGCCTCTCCACGGGCTTTTGGGAACATGGGGAGCACAAGGGTGGACAAAGCAGGCCTAAGGGACGGACCCATGTGCACAGGGACAGGGATGACTAGTGGGAAGTTGGGGGTACAGCGGGGCAGTTGCAGACACTCGAATGTTGTGGGCAGTGGCCAGGGATGCCTACCGCCTGCATTGTACAGGAAACTGGGTGATGAAGAATCGTGCTACCCAAATGCTATGGTACTAGGTGAGAAATACTGATGGGTGTGGAGGAGCCAGGGCCTGCAGCTGTCTTCCTTGCTCATCTAGTGTACTACGCTTGGTCTGTCTCCCAAATAGGCGTTGAATGTGTACTTAGAGAATACGGGCTAGAAGGGATGACAAATGACCCTGCACAGGTTTGCTAAACCACTACCTTGGGCAGGGCAACTGCATGTGCTGGTCTTGCCCTAATTACCTGAATCACAGAACAAGTTATCAAGGCAGTTATTTTTAGGCTCTTTTTTTTTTTTTTTTTTTTTTTTTGGTTTTTCTCCAGTACCGGGAACTGAACTCACGACCTTGCGCTTGCCAGGCAGGCGCTTTGCCGCTGAGCTAAATCCCCAGCCCCTTTTAGGCTCATTTTAACTCAGTGTTATGAGGGTTCTGTTCTTGCTTGGATCTGGGGAAGAAAAGAATACTCCTTCAGCATGTAGATTTAGGCTCAACTCTGGAGTATACATGAGGATCACAGCAGTTGAGTAAATACCATACCCTGGCATCTCTTTCTACTCGTCTTTCATTTTCCTCCATTGTAGGGAGATGTCTGCTGTAGCTGCAGCCAAGTCTTCTCATGCCTACCCATGCACCAAAAAACTAGCGAAAGGCCCCGTGAAGTTGGGACCACCACCTCCCATCACACTCCAAACTCTGGCTTTCTGCTCCTGCCTCTGCTAACACCTGAGCCAGCACCATCCTGCCCATTTATCCCTCTACTGCTGCCCAACCCTCCTATGTTACCAGTGATGTTGATATATGGAATATTCTGGGGTCCTCAGTGCACTAAATCGGACCCGGATCTCTGCCAATGCAGGGAGACTTCTACCTGGACCAAGACTCACTGACCATGACTTGGGAAAAGCTGTTCTTCCTCATGTCCCCTATGCCTCCTTCCAAGGCTTAAAGTGGAACACGTTCATGGAGCCAGGATAAGGAGGCTGGGGGCCCAGCTGCACCCCCAACTGCCCACTAGTCGTCCCTGTCCCTTGCACATGGCCCCATCCCTTAGCCCTGCTTTGTCCCCATAGAACCCTTGTGCTGTCACATAAATAGGCACCTGGCAGCCTACTCTATAAATAGCCACACAAGCCCAGACTTGCCTGAAATGCCTGACAAACACCGGCTGCTGTGAGGCTGTCCTCTCCACTCCAGCACGAGGAGGGGTTAGACAGCGTTTCATGGCGATCTCTCCTGTACCTAAATTGCTCTCTGATGTGTTCTTAGGCCGAAAATAAGACTTTGAAGGTGAGGTGACATCTCTCAGGTCCCAGAGGACCCATCACAGCCCAAACTTTAGCTTCCAGCTCCTCTGCTAACATCTCCTGAGCCATGTGAATTCTGGTGGAAATACATCGCTCATCGTGGCCTGAGGAGTTGGTGATGTAACCATCCCCATGAGCTCTTGGGTGCCCACAGAAAGATCGTATGCCAGAGAGTGAGCAGGTGACTTGGGGTTCATTTGAAAGGACAATGCTTCTGGCTGTTAGAGTCTTAAGGTTCTCTTGGGTGGTAAAAAGAGACCCCTACAATTTGTACTATTAACTTGTACTAAATTGTACATATAATAATGGTAATGCTTTCTACTTTTATCTAGTACATCAGATGGGAAAGGTTCTAACTAGCAATCCATATCAATGGGCTTATTATCTCTGGAGTCCACATCCATGGACTGAACCGTTAGCCCCAAAATAATTGCAAAAAAAGTTGTGTCTGTGCTGTACAGCTACCGACTTCTCTTTTTGTCATTATTCCCTTTATAGCACAGTACTGTTGTAGGCAGCTAAGTTCGACAGAAATATAGGTAGTCAGAGAGAGCTGGGCCCTCAAAGGAGCCATTGTGGAAAACAAGATACCTTGCAACTGTGGGAGAGACAGAAAGGTCCAGCTGAGGGCCAGACCTCAAGACAAAAGATGAAACAGATGCACCCACATACCTCCCTAGGGATGGATATCAAGGATTGACATTGTAAAGAGGTATGCATCACCTCAAAAAAGCCAGGGAAAGTCACTAACCCAAGCCCCTACAGGAAAAGCCCCTGTTCTGTATTCTTGCCCCCTTGCTACGTGACTAGCTTCCCCATTTGATTCCAATTTAATCGATTTACCTGAGCACTTATACTCATAATCTTATTGGCTGACCATAGTTTTGGCCCACCTCATGCCCACCTTGTGATTTCTCATTTTTTCCTCATCTTGGACCCACCTTACCTCGTAGTTTTGTTCTGTAAAATCCCTAGGAAAGGTAGGGTCCTTGGTAACCCACTCGGGCCCACTTCTGTTCCTCTCTGGGACAGGAGTTTTCTTTCCCTCAATAAATATATTCTGCTCTTAATCTCCATTGTTCCTAAAATTCGTTCTTCAATTTTAGAGAACAAGAACTCATCTCAGATATCTTTCAGTTTGGGAGTTTCTTTCTCCTATATCAGTAGGACTATTTACATAGAACCTACACTGCATTAGTTGTAAGTCACCTAGAGGTGATCTGAGAAATATGGGAGAATGTGAGCAGGCTCAGTGCAAATATTGCACCATTTTGTATAATAGACTTTAGCATTCAAGGATTTGGCATCCTTGATCCTAGAAAGGGGTGGGGGTGGAGGATGAACCCCATTATTTCCCTGGTTGGCACTGGAGTTAACACAACACTCCCACTGCCAGCCTATATGCATCGTCGTCCTTCCTGTGCAAGAATGCTGAATGTCTACCGAACGAGCCAAGCTCCCAGTCTGACTGTTTGATCATGTCAAGCCCACATCTGTGTAGGTTACATTTCCATTTCTCACAGATATGTGGAAGAGGCAAGTGGGAAGAGGGATCCAGGGAATAGATCCTGCCTCAGATTTCTCCCTTCTCTGAGGATATTCATTCACTTCTTTCTGACATGTGATGGGAACCACAAGGTGGAACCTGCTTAGATCCCTAAGTGATCACATGCAAGGGACCCTTGGAGTCACTGGATTCCCAGAAGTCTTCATACAAGGGCGGAGGAATGCATTTCGACGTGGTAAGAAAATGTGTTAAGTGGCAAGTCAGGATAGCACTGTGCTAAGTTCTTTACATTTATTAACTTATTTTAGCTTCACAATAGTACCGCTGTGAAGTGGGCACTATTAATATTCCATACTGCCATGCACCTTAATGTCCATTTCACAGACAAGGAAACTGAGACATAAAGAGAGTAAATAACTTGCCAATGCAGAAAGCGGGTACGAGTGCTGAGGGGGCAAGGCACAGGATTGGAGTAAGCCTTGTCCCTTTCAGGAAGTACTTTGTATCACTGACCTCACTCTTCCTGGGGACAGAACCGGCAGATATGGTAACCTGAACAGGAAGCCTGACTGGGAAGGCGGTTACACACAGCATGTTCTTACAGCTTTTTGTTTTGCCTCTGTCTTGGACTGCAGGCACTGAGTCTAGTGGAGTTTGTGTCCGCTTGTTCTGCCTGGATCCGTGTCCTGGGAACCACAGTCTTGAAGTAATGAATCTAAGTGGAAGTGCTGGCCTGGTCTTGGTGACATGAACTGGAAGCCAGAACTGAACGCTGACCCCAGTAAGAAGCCCCTGGCCTGGGCTTTTCTGCTTGAAGATTCACTGGTCTTGGACAACCCCCACCCCCACCCCGCTGCCTCCGGTTGCAACATAGTTTTCCTTCAGAACAGCTCCTCTGGCCCCTTCCCACCACACGCACCCACTTCTACCCCAGTAAGAAGGGCTGAGGGAGTTGGCAGCTTGGGACGTGTGTTCTGCTCACAGCGCAGCTATTGTGAGAAGCACACGCCTGATTTCCTCACCAGTAAGGTCCCGCCACCCCACCCAGCCACTACCACCATCCTTGACCCAACTATTTATCTAAGGTGTGTAGGGAGATGGGAAGTTGATCTTTTTATGAGGGAATCCCCTCCTCCTTAGTTATACCACTGCTCCAATAATAACCACGTTTTTCTATTTAGTTCATTTTATATGTGGGCCAAAGCCATTCGCTTCACTAAACAACAACATTTTAAAACCTCCAGACTAAATTATAACAGAGATGCTGACTGCATCAGTATATTCTTCAGTCTTAAAGAGTCATTAATGGGGAAAATCTGCAAGGACTTATTCTTGAGCAGGGAAAAAATCATTAGACACTTGCCTACTTTTCTTTCTTAGTTTCATTCTTTGGCGGGGATTAAGGATGTCCATATTAAATGGCAATGACCTTTTCTACATCTCTTTGCATAGCTACTAATTTTTTTTATTTGAAGAGTAGATCAGATCCTGTGGTCTGACCTCAGGGAGAAGAGGAGAGGGATAGAGATCCTCCCCAGGATGCAGAAGGAGTAATACTGATAACCAAACATTTAGCAGTTTATCAATCTTTTTATCAGTATCAATCTTCTCTCCTCTATGTTAACAAAAGACAGTGGGAGACACTTCCTAAGTGCCTAGAAGGCATTAGCTGTGTACTGGATTGCTAAGATAGCTCGGACATTGGCTGTCCCTAATGTGTGCGTGCTTTTCTACAAAATCATTTAAAATACACACAGATGAAAGATTCTATAAATATGCAATACTCAACCTTATGAAGCAAGAGGGAACAAACATTTTTAATATGTAGTATATCTTGAGTCCATTGCTCTAGGCAGAATCTGGCAGAATCTCTCTTAAGCAGAGTGCTGCTCTCCAGTTTGTGGGGAAAAAATGTTTGTTGGGATTTCGATTATGCAAAATCCATCAATCTGAGATACAAGTCCAAATGAGAGACATTCAAACAAAGAGGGAGCTACATTTGTCTGTTTGATGAATGTGCTGGTTATTGTCAGTAACTCCCTGAGCCCATAATACTCCCAACCTATTCAGGGCCCAGAGAAGCTGACCTCCAAAGGGCACTAACCAGGCTCCCCTGCCTATGGCTTCCACTGGGGATCAGTCCATGGTAAGAACTTGCAGGAGAGGAATGGAGAGTGTAGGTATTTATAACCTTGCATGGCTTTCCTGGTCCATACCAGCTTTTAGTGCTGGTTACCTTTCTCCAGAGGTCCAGCTCCTGAAGGGGGCTCCACTTCTAGAATGCAGCCTTCACCAGGCTCTAGTAATGCAGATAAGGTCGAGGTATGGTGCAGCCTCCCACCATTGCTAATCTCTGCACATCTCACAACCCACTGTGGCTTCCTTTCCCCAGTAATGAGCTTCTTCACTGAACTGTCTTCCATCAAACTCCTTCATTTTCCACCTGGTTCCTGCCTGCACCCTGGTAACTATCCATTAGCAGGGACATCCTTTTGTACGTGAGAGGGAAGCAGGTAGAGGCTCTGTCCCTTCAATAAGACAAGGGAGGACCGGCTGTGAAGTAGAAGAGTAAAACCTGTCAGGTTAGGTCACACAAGAGTTTGCTGTGGCTCAACAAGCCAGCTGCTCACAGGGCAGAATGGCTGAGGTTTTAAGCTTTTTTATTTGTCTGACTTCTTTATAATTCTCCATTCTCTCCACACCCTCCAAATCTTGAATAAGTATCACACATAAGTAAATGGTACTTGGCTAGATGCTGGGGTCCAAACAACTTTCACATTTCAGGGCAACTGGACTGAGAAGACAGTTTAAGGGTCCAGCAGAGCAGTAAGAGGTGAGATCATCAGCTCTTCTGTGGATGCCTGTGGCCCAGAACTGCCTCAGGACATGGAGAACAACAAAGACTTGTTTGGTTGTTAAAAGAACAACAATCCTCTCACATTAAGAACTTAAAAAAAAACTATTCAAAGATATAGTCACGGGAAACACAAGGATAGAGCCATGCCACCAGCATGCAAATTTTGTTTTCACTTCAAAAATGAAACTTTCCAGAATTACTAAATAACTTAGCACACACACTGGATCTGGGTAAATAAAAACAACCCAAAATAAGTAAGCACAGCAGGCTTGAAGGCACAGAAGGTTGTCTGACACATCAAGAAATCCTTTACCAGCCCAAACTCACATTTTCTGCCTTAGGCTGAACAAGTAGAAAGAGCAGGCTTCAGGAGCAGCAACAGCTTTCCTTGTCTGCTAGAGAGACTGAACTGACAATAAATTCAGCCGTAAGCATCCATTTAGAATGGCATTTAAAAAAAAAGCAATCCGAAGAGGAAATATTTTGAATTTCCACAGAAATGTTTGAAAAGTATAGTTATCATGCAGAGATTACCTTGAAGGTCCTGTCTGGATCTCTTTAAATTATATTCAAACAGGACAAATGTCAGCTAATGGAATGAATGCATCTAGAACCACTGGACCATTTAATAGTTCTTCGCAGTGTGAAATTCTCATTTTTGTGAGCCTTTGCTTAGAGAGATTTGATTATCAGGAGTAGAAAATAGTGCTAAAATAGTACGAATATTCTCCCAACCTTAACCCTCCTGGAGAGTGTGTATCCACACCGCAGATGCTCTTACCTTTTCAGACCTTGTTTGCTCTCCCCTGCCTAGGACACATTTCCTGCCTACCTTCCCGCTTCACCCCGCAGAGGCCCACAGGCGCTGCAGGAAGCCATTCTGATTCTCCAGCTGATATCATTTATTCATAAACAGTGCCTGAGTACCAAGTGTCCCCAGAGCATTTCATGTTTGCGGCTCATGGTGTCACCAGCTAGGATGACTCCTTGCTTTAGAGATAATGGAAATCACAGAAAAAACATGATTTCAGGACAAAGCTTTAATTAAAAGCAAAATAAAGGGGAAACATAGCTATGACAAAGATGAAGCTCATTCTCTAACGAAGAAAATAAGAACAAATAGGAAAGTGCCCCAGCTTGAGTAGCTAAAAGGGGCACACTGCTGAAGGAGCTCACTGGGCCACCCACAAAAGCAGGAGGATAGTTTTTCAGCATTAGCTGAGGTGGCCCAGGGTCCAGTTGATTAATATTTCTCTCCTGATTTCATATCTCAGACTGAATCCTCATGACTTCAGGGATATTTTGGCTCCAATGAGAAGAATCCTTGAGGCTTGAAAGGTAGCTTCAGTCATGTGAGCCCTTGCTGGACTCCAAGGTGACCTAGATTTAGGGCAGTGATGATTTCCAAGCACAGCTGTAATCTGTATCCTGGTATCCTCAATCTTAAAGGGTAGTGAGAGAGGTTAGGTAAATTTAATAAACATTGCTTTGCCAACTTTATACAGACACTCCCTAAATGATTCCCTTGCCTATATGCAGAGAGCTGAGAAGAGTTTAACCCACAGTTTTAAAAAATGAAGGTCCAACTTGTTTCTACTTTTGGTTATCTATTGGGTATCTCTAGGCCCAAGTGAAGAGTCACAGTCCCTGATTGTCTCGGAAGAAATCACAAATTATATTTTTGGTAAATAATAGGCCCAAGTGTTTGTCCCTGTGGTGGTCTCTGACTGTCATGATTACATCTGTTACGGCTTGTATCTAGATGTGCCCCCTAAAATTTCATGTGGTCATAGGTGGGGCTTCTTCAGGGGTGGTTGGATCTAGAGTGTGTGACACTGGAACTGACTCATGGTGCAAAGCTAGGATCAAGGTCACCAGGATTAAGGGTGTGAGTGCTACTTATCCTGCGTAGCCTGGATAAGATATAAGGGATAGAAAGAGCTGTGATCATCCCTTGTTGCTTTGCTGCCTTCTGCCTGCCATGAACTGTTTCTCCTGTACAATATCTGTCTTCTACTCTGTCCTACTTGAAGCCAGCTAATTATGGACTGAAACCTCTACAAACTGTGACCTAAATAAACCTTTCCTCCTTTAACTTCAGGTGTCAGGTATTTTGTCTCAGCAACAAAAAAAGTAACTAAGACAATGTCAGAGCACTACCACACACACTTAAACTATTTGTCTTTGTCTCTAGTTTCTACCACTAGACTACAGGCATGTAATGCATGACTAGTCTAGAACAGATACTCAGTGAATGAGAGATGAGTGAAGGAATGGATGTTTGAACCCTTCCCTTCCTACCACCAAAACCTATCAATTACCCAAAAGGACATTCTATATTCTTTTACACAATCTCATTGCCATTTTGTTCTCAGAGTTATAGTGTTGATTTTAGATCTAAGTCTCAGATCATTAATTTTTATTTTAACCCTTAGTGAAGATTGTTTATATCTCTTTATATTCAGTCTTTTTTTAAAACTAACAATACACTAAATACAGTATGGAAATAACTACTAACAGACATTTCAGAAGGCATCCTTTTTCAAGGATGACCTTGAAAAGCCTGGGTTTCTAGTCTCAAATTTTCAATTTGATGAAGATAAAATTTTTTTCTGAACCATTGATACCTTGATGGAGGAAGCTACTGTAATGAGGGATTAATAAAAGAAAAGCTCACAAAGTTATGTAATAGAAGTTTCAAGGGGCTGGGGATTTAGCTCAGTGGCACAGCGCCTGCCTGGCAAGCACAAGGTCGTGAGTTCGATTCCTGGTACCGGGAAAAAAAAAAAAACTTAAAAAAAAAGAAGTTTCAGGTAGTCAGGAAAGTTCAAACTTTCCCTTTGAAGGTTCAGCAATTGTGGGCTGCTGAAATTAACAACAGACAGATTAACAGGAGAAAAGGTATACAAAATTATTAGCCCATGCACATGCATGGGAATCATACAATGTATGAAACTTAAAGAACCAGATGGTTGAAGCCAGCAGGCAAACATTTTTTCAATTAAAAAATGAAATTTTCCAGAACTACTGAATAATTTATCATTCACACTGGACCTGGGAAAGTAAAATCATACCCTCTTAATAAGGAAGGTCGAATGGGGATGGGCTTTGTAGGCAATTCTAGAGGGGTAGTAAATTATTTTAAGGGAGGGAACATGCCCAGGAGACACTGGCCTGGAACAAAGCTCCTCTGGGCTCTGGGTGTAGTACTTGATTTTCAGTCTCTTGCTTTGTGACATGAGTTTAATCTTTTCTATTGAACTTTTGTGAATAAGAAGATTGAAGTCCAATGTGTTCCTCTTTGATGGATCTAAACTTTAGGTTAACTAGGGGGAGGTGTCAAAGAAAGCTTCCCCATGAGATTTGGGAGAGAAAAAGGGTTGAGAGCCAGGGGATGAAGTAGGAGGTCAGAAAGACCTCCAGTTTGTCAAAGCACCATATTCTGAGGTGTTCTTTTTTGAGCCTTGATAGTGGTGTGACAGCCTTTACAAATAAGATCCCAAAAAAGGGCAAACTGTATTTTCATACTTGGGTTTGATGATGTGTGGACAGTCACACAGAGGTATGAATGGACGAAGGAGGTCTTACCTAATGGTCACAAAATTGGCAGGGGTTTGTGTGTGCACTTAGTCAGGCCTATTTGTTCAGGTTCACATCTGTGAGTGTCTTCAAATACATGTGTTCCTTTTTCTTTGCATAGAAGGAAGACTATTCTCACACAAGAGCAAAGTCAGATAATTCTTTTATTCTTGCTTCAGGAAAGAAGGGTGGGAGAGGGTGAGAGTGATTTCCTCTCCTGTTTCCTCAGTGCAAAGGTGCCATATTTGGGGGTGGCATGACCTAAATTTCATCAGTGACAAACTAGCCATGGCCAACAAGTAGCTCATCCTTGTACTTCATTTGCTCATTTAATCCAAAAGGGGTTAGACAAATCAATGTCATTTATTCAAAGATAATTAAAATAAATGCCTACTCTGTAGATTTTGGATTTCAAAACAAGCAATCCTAGCTTTCACCAGGAAGAGGTACTGAGGAACACACAAAAGCTAGCGGTTACCCTTCATTTTGCACAGTGCTGTGGTAGAGGTTTTAAATTGAGTTTCTGTGCCTAAAGCTGTCTCTGTATTTACCATAAACTTGGAGGAAGGTTTCTTCCTACCTAGTGAATCACAATCTAACTAGATGTGTAATCAGAATGTAACAAGTTTTACCCATTCAATCTTCCAGCAGACTGAGAGTTTCTGTTTTAATGTTCAGATCTTTGATCCATTTCAATTTCAGTTCTAGTGCATGGTGAGAGACATGGGTCTTGGTTCAATTTTCAGCACGTGGAAAGCCAATGTTCCCAGCAGCATTTATGAAAGAGGCCATATTTCTTCCAGTGAAGGTGTTTGGCCACTTTGTAAAACACCTTCAAGATAAAGTGGCTGAATGTGCTTGTAGTTACTTCCGCATCTTTCATTCTCTGTTCTGTTGATGCTTGGGTCTGTTTTTTGTTTTATTATTTTCCCAATATCATGCTGTTTTTAGCACAGTAGTTTTGTAGTATAACTTCAAATTGAGGATTCGGTTGCTCTTGCTTTGCCCTTGTTGCCCAGAATTGCTTTGTTATTCTAGATCTCTTCTGCTTCTAAATGAATTTCAAGACTGTTTTCTTTTTTTTTTTTTTTTTTCCGGTACCGGGAACTG
>NW_004955497.1:6286352-6290655 GCF_000276665.1 Chinchilla lanigera | reverse complement strand
TTTTTGGTTTTTCTCCGGTACCGGGAACTGAACTCACGACCTTGCGCTTGCCAGGCAGGCGCTTTTGCCGCTGAGCTAAATCCCCAGCCCCGACTGTTTTCTTTAATTCTTTAATTCTTAAGACTAATTTCTCTAGCCAGGCATGGTGGGCCATACCTGTACTCCCAGAACTCATGAGGTTGAGGCAGGAGGATTGTTATGAGTTCAAGACCAGCCTAGGCTACAAAGGGAGCTCATGGCCAGCCTGAACTGCATAGTGAGACCCTGTCTCAAAAAGACAACAACAACAAAAGACTAATTCCTCTGATTGTGATATGCTATTGATATGTTGGCTGGGTTTGCTTAGGCTAATGCTTCCAGAACTATATTGAGTGGTGATATAGGAATGGTGATAGTGGGCATGGTTGTCTTGTTTCTGATTTTTCTGAAAGTGAAGGCTTTCAGGTTTTGACCATTTAGCGTGATGTTGGCTGTTGGATTGTCACAGATGGATTTTATTAGGTTGAGATAAAGGGTTTTTTCCAATTCTCTGTAGGACGTTTTTCACAAATGAGTGTTGGACTTTGTCAAATGCTTTTTCTGCATCTATTGAGATGATCACATGTTTTTGTTCTTGGTTCTGTCAATGTGGTATATTATATTGGTTGCTTTGCATAGATTGGTTGATTTGCATAGATCCTTGCATCCTTGGAATAAATCCTACCTGGTCATGTCATATAATCATCTTAATGATTTATTGCAGTCTATTTGCCAGTATCTTATTGAGGACATTTCCATCTATGTTCATTAGGGAGACTGGCCTGTAACTCTCTTTTTTTTGGGGGGGTAGGATCCTTCTCTGATTTTGGTATTTGAGTAATGCTTGCTTCCTGAAATGAGAATAGAAGTATTGTTTCTCTTTCAATTTCATTAAACAGTTTGAGGAGTAGTGGCATAAAATCTTCTGCAAATTTCTTGTAGCATTCAGCAGTAAATCTGTAAGGACCTGGGATTTCTTTTTTGGTAGATTTCTTTATTACTTCTTCAATCTCATTGACTGATATTGGTTTTTTAAGTTTTTATATCTTCTTAATTCAGCTTTGGTAATTCCCATGTATCTAGGAATTTGTCCATTTCTTCTGCATTTTCTATCTTCTGAGAGTACAAGTTCTCAAAGGAAGTGTTATGGTTCATGTCTAGATGTCCCCCCAAAGCCTCATGAAGTTTTAGGCTTTTTTGGAGGTGGCTGACTCTAGAGTGTGTGATACTAGGATTAAGGATGAGTGACTGGTAAATCAGTCCACTGATGGGTTTGGCACTGCTCTAATCTCAGCAGTCTAGATTCAATATAAAGGGGGAAGAAAGATGCTGTTAAGGTCCCTTGTTGCTTTGCTTTGCTACATTCTTCCCATCGTGAACTGTTTTCCTCAACCAAGCCACCCTGACTTGGAGCCATCCTATTATGGACTTAAACCTCTACAAACTGTGAGCTAAATAAATCTTTCTCCATTTAAATTTGGATGTCAGGTATTTTGTCTCAGCAATGAGAAAAGTAACTAAGACAGTAGGTATTGATGATCTCAGAATTTCTGAAGGTGTATTGTGATTTTATCCTTTTCATTTCTAATTCCATGGGTTTGAATATTTGCTTTTCTTTTTTTTGAGGAGGTTGACTAAGAGATTGTCTATTTTACTTAATCATTCAAAGAACCAATTCTAATGAAATTGAAAGGGAAGCAATTCTCCCTAACTCAGTTCTGGAGGCAAATATTATACTGATACCAAAACCAGAGAAAGACCCAACCCAGAAAGACAACTACAGACAATTCTCTGTAATGAACATAGATGCAAAGATACTCAATAAAATACTTGCAAATAGAATGCAGCAAATCATCAAGAAAATCATACACAATCACCAAGTGAGATTCATTCCAGGAATGCAGAGATGCTTCAATATTTGCAAATCAATAAATGTTGTACACAATATCAATAGCGCCAAAGACAAAAACCACTTGATCATCTCAATAGATGCAGAAAAAGCTTTTGACAAAATCCAACATGCATTCATGATAAAAAACATACCGAAAATAGGAATAGATGGTCTTTACCTCAATCTGATCAAAGCCATCTATGACAAACCAACAGCCAACATCATTCTAAGTGGACAAAAATTGAAAGCTTTTACTTTAAAATCAGGAACACGATAAGGATGTCTACTATCACCACTCCTATTCAACATAGTTCTGGAAGCATTAGCCAGAGCAATTAGACAAGAGACAGAAATAAAGGAATAAGGGTAAGAAAAGAAGTAAATTTATCACTATTTGCAGATGACATGATACTTTACATGGAAGACCCCAAAAACTCCACAAGAAGTCTCCATGAATTAATCAACAAATTCAGCAGTTTAGCTGAATACAAATTCAACACTCAAAAATCAATAGCATTCCTATACACAGCAACAAACAGACTGACAGAGAAACTAAGGAAATCATACCTTTCACAATAACATCCAAGAAATTGAAACATTTAGGAATCAATCTAACAAAAGAAGTAAAAGATCTATTCATTGAAAACTATAGTACTCTGAAAAAATAGATCAAAGAGGATTTCAATAAATGGAAAATTATTCCTTGCTCATGGACAGGAAGGACCAACATTGTGAAAATGGCCATACTACCAAAATTGTTGTACAGATTCAAAGCAATTGCCATTAAACTACCATTAGCATACCTCACAGATCTGGAGAAAACATGCCTTAAATTCATCTGGAACCAGAAGAGACCCAGAATAGCAAAAGCAATCCTGGGCAACAAACACAAGTCAGGTGGAATCACAATCCCTGACCTGAAATTATACTACAAAGCTACTTACTAAAATCAACATGGTAACTGGCTAAAAAACAGACCAGAGATCAGTGGAACAGACTAGAAGACACAGACACAACCACAAACACACTCAGTCACCTAATCTTTGACAAAGGGGCCAAACAAACTCACTGGAAGAATGATAGCCTCTTTAATAAATGGTGCTGTAAAAATTGGCTTGCCACCTGCCAAAGACTGAAAATAGACAAGTCTATGACCATGCACCAAACTCAAGTCAAAATGGATCACAGATCTCAATATTAAAACAGAAATACTAAATCTATTGGAAGAGAAAGTAGGTAAAAATCTTGAAGACATAGGGGTAGGCAGAGAGTTCATGAACAAAAACTAAATTGCACGTGAAATACTTCAAAGAATCAACAACTGGGATTTCATCCTACTGAAAAGTTTCTGCACATCTAAAGAAATCACCAAAATTGTTGAGTAAAAAGCAGAGTAAAAAGAAAACCCAGAAACTGGGAAAAAATTTTAGCTTACTGTCCCTCACACAAAGGTCTTCTATCTACAACATAGAAAGAAATAAAAAACATCACCTTTCCCCCACATTCAAAGACCAAATCCAAAAATGGGCAGCTGAGATGAATACACACTTCTCAGATAAAGAAATACAAATGGCAAATAAATATGTGAGAAAATGTTCAATATCATTAGTCATTCAAGAAATGCAAATTAAAACAACACTGACATTTCATCTCACCCCAGTAAGAGTAGCTATCATTAAGAAATCAACCAATAACAAATGCTGGTGAAGCCTGTGGAAAAATAAGAACTCTTCTTCACTACTGATGGGAATGCAGACTGGTGAAACCACTGTGGAAATCAGTTAGGAGATTCCTCAGCAAACTAGGTCTATAGGTCCCATTCAACCCAGCTATCCCCCTTCTGGGTACTTTCCCAGAAGATCTGAAAACATCACAGCACAGCGATATATATGTGCACCCATTTTTAAAATTATTATTTGAAAGAGTAAAAGAAGGATAACATAGTAATGGGGAGCTTTCCGAATTACAGACAAAGTGGTAGGAAATTATCAATGGTTGTTGATTTACATATTGTTATCTACAAGATAGTTTCTCAGGAAAACAAATAGACAAATAATAGTGAGTTACAGACAAAAATGGTAGGTTTTATCAATGGTTGTTGTACTATACTTCGGCATCTTCAAAGTGGCTTCTAAACAAAATAAATAGAGCTATACATGAGTAACCAATTGAATATTCATTGACTATCCTCAATGGTTGTTGTAGGAAACACATAGTAATAAACAAACATCCATTTATGAAATAGCATAGGGACGATACAAACATTACAGAGTTATGGATGGATTAGTAGGAAAATATCAATGGCTGCTGTAATACATGGTGATATCTTCAAAGTGGTTTCTCAGGAAGACAGAGATATTCAAGAAAGATCTAACAAGTAGTTACAGCCTAAGG
>NW_004955497.1:6251510-6285982 GCF_000276665.1 Chinchilla lanigera | reverse complement strand
TCAGGGCATGGCCCAGGGGGCTTCTTAGGGCAGTTCCTCTTGAGATGGCCTGGCTTTTAACAGTGGTAGCAGATGAATGTAGTCATTGAGTTCTTCTTGGGGCCCCGAGAATCAGACTTAGGATCTGTTTCTCTTAGTGCGCAGCAAAAACAGCTGGTTTTTCTCAGTCATTTTGTGCACCCATGTTTACAGCAGCGCAACTTGTAATTTCTAAATTGTGGAAGCAACCCAAATGTCCATCCACTGAGGAATGGATAAAAAAATTGTGATACGTTTATATAATGGAATATTACTCTGCTATAAAGAAAGATAAACTTGAGGCTTTTACAGGTAAATGGTCACAACTAGAGACCATACTCATAAGTGAAATAAACCAGACCTCCATGTGTAAGCAACATATTGTCTCACTAGTGTAAGAACCTGAAAGAGTGAATAAAAATTAGGAAGTATGATAGACACTGTGAAAAGAAAGGTAACTGCTCAAAAGTAAAGAGCAACTGGGGTAAGGGAAAAAAGAAAGAAGGAGAAATTATATATGTATGCATATACAGAATAGCTAACATAGTTGTACTACTGACTTCTATCGCTTTACTGAAAGGAACAGTTAATAATTACTTATTTGATTAATCTTGCATGTCTCTATTTGTTTTCCTGAGAAACCACTTTGAAGATATCAATATGTAATACAGCAACCATTGTTAATATCCTACCACTCTGTCTGCAACTCTGTATTGTTTGTATTGTTCTTATGCTATTTTGTAAATGGATGTCTGCTTGTTAATATGTTTCCTTCTTTTATTTTTAAAATAAATTTAAGAAAACAAAGAACCAATTCTTTGTTTCATTGATTCTTTATATTATTTCCTTAGTCTCAGTTGCATTAATTTCTCCTCTGATCTTTATCATTTCCTCCCTCACACCCACTTTGGTTTTAACTTGCTCTTCTTTTTCTAGATGCTTGAGGTTCAACATTAAGTTGTTTATTTGAGTTTGCTGTGTTTTCTGATGTGGGAATTTATCATTATAAATTTCCCTCATAGGACTATTTTCATTGCATCCCATAAGTTCCAGAATGTAATATTGGCTTTACCATTCAATTGTAGAAACTGTATATTTTCTTCTTTAATTTAATCTGTGACCCATGGTTATTTATGATGATGTTATTTAATTTCTGTGTTTATGTAGTTTTTGTGATTTCTTTTCCCATTGATTCCAATTTCATTTCACTATGACTTGACAATATACGTAGGATAATTTCAATTCTTTTGTGTTTACTTAAGCATGTTCTATGAGCTTGTATGTGTTCTATTTTGGAGAAAGTCCCATGTGCTGCTAAGAAGAATGCCTTTTCTGTTGATTTTTGGTGGAATACTGTAGATATCTACTAAGTCTATATTTTGAAAGGTTTTGTTCAGCTCTGATAGTTCTTTATTGATGTTTTGTCTACTTGATCAGTCTATTTGTGACAGTGAGGTATTGAGGTCCCTCATTACAACTGTATTAATGTGTATCTGATTTTTCATAACCATTAGTGTTTGTTTTATATAGTTGGGTGTGCCAATATTTGGTGCATATATATTTATGATGCTTATCTCTTCTTGGATTTTTCCCTGAACAAGTATGTGTAACCTTTGTCTGTTCTGATCAGTCTTGGCTTGAAATCCACTTTGTCTGCAAATAAAATATCCACCCCTGTTTTTTTGGTGGGGTACCTGTCCCATGGAGTACTGTTTTCCATCCTTTGATTTTCAGTCTATGAATTTCTTTTGAGTTAAATGTGTTGTATGCAGCATATTGTTGGATATTGTTTCTTGATCCATTCTGCTAATCTATTGATTAGTGAATTGAAACCATTTATATTGATGGTGATAACAGATATGTACTGACTTGTCCTTGTTATATTATTTTCCTGTTGTTGGTTCCCTTTTTATTTCCCTTCTGTTTAATTGTTTACCTTACCTGGTGGACTCATTCTATTGCGGATTCTTGGAATTTTTTTTTTTTTTTTTTTTTTTTTGGTTTTTCTCCGGTACCAGGAACCGAACTCACGACCTTGCGCTTGCCAGGCAGGCGCTTTTGCCGCTGAGCTAAATCCCCAGCCCCTCTTGGAATTGTTTACATTGGCTTTTTCTAGGGTATCCTTTAGAAGCTTTTGTAGTGCTGTTTTGGTGGTGAAAATTTCTTTAGGTTTTCTTTATAATGGAAGTATATTATTTCTCCAACAATTTTGAAAAATAATTTTGTGAGATACATCAATCTGGATTAGAAGTTGTTTTCTTTTAGGGCTTGAAGTAATTCACTTCAAGCTCTCCTGGACTAAGGGTTCTTGTTGAGAAATCTACTGTGATTCTAATAGGCTTTCTTTTATAAGTGATTCATTTCTTTTCTCTAATAACTTTTAATGTGCTGGAAACTTGACTATTGTATAGTTTGGTGTTGTTTTTTCTGATCACAACTACTTGGAATTCTATATGCCTCCCTCACTTATATGTATCTCAAGTTCTTTTGCCATGCTTGGAAAGTTTTCTGCTATTCTGTGAACAATTTTTTATGCTCTTTGTGCTATCTTCTGATTCTTCAGTGATTCCAATTAAATTTACATTAGTCTTTGTATCATCTAGCAGCTATTGGTTGATTTTTTATGGTTCCTTGCTATTTTTTGGTCTTTCATTTGATAATCACCATCCACAACCTTCTCTTCTAAACCTGGTATTCTCTCTTCACATTGGTTGACTTTTCTGTGCATACTTTCAGTAGAATTTTTAATCACCTGGATTTCTGTTGGAGTCTATTATGGAATTTAGTTCTTTTCTATGTTGGGCACTCATGGTTTTATGTCTTTCCTAAACTCCTCTATTTTTAAAATCTCTACCTACTTTAGATTCACTAATCATTTCTTTCATCTTGATAATCATTGCTTTAATTATCTCAGTTTTATTTTTGTCAAGAGACATTGATCTGCTTTGTCTCTTCTACTACCACCATTTCATAAATTCAGCTGGAAGGTTTTTGATTTTTTTCCACCTTGATACCCCCTTGATTTGCCTTGGTGAGTTGCAGATTATGGTTTGTACCTTGCTTTCATGTTTTCTCATTTCTTTTCTTTTTTAAAAATGTGTCTTCTATATTGAGGCTTGTAAATTGCTTATGGTAGGTAGCTTTATTACTAGTACCAAGATTTGTTTAGCAAATGACTACTTTTCAGTGATGTATTCTAGGTGTCACTGGCCTTTGCCTTTTGAGTCTGCTCCAAAATCCTGCCTCTTCAATTGATTAGGGATGAAAGTGTGCTGCCTGTTTGGCCTAACAACTAGTTCTTTGGTACTGGGCTATAGTATTATTTACAACTCCCAGACAAACCAGGTATGGGCATATAAAAAAGATCAATTGATCACAACTATGTCACCTAGGCTAAAGTAGTACAATCAGTAATAGCATTAGCATCAACCAAAGACTAGAAATGAAAAACTCTAATAACTATTAACTTGTCACCTTTAACCATAGGTACAAGATTTATAGTTATATAACAAGATCTAAGACAAATTAGAAAATTATATAAAGATCCATTCAGTAGAGGGACAAACAGCGGTATTGGCACTAGGAATCCCTGAGCTGTGGCCAAACAAGGTATGGCTGCTCTGAGTCCTAGGTTCGATTGGCCCCTCCCAGAGATGGTTTCCTACAAAGCTTTGACTGTAGGGGACACTGCTGTTGCTGGGACTGGAATGACTTACCAGCTGTTGTAGCACAGAGGATCCCCTGCTCCATTTCACTGGTGCATTTCTTCCTGGAGGCCTCTGGAGTCATCCGCTTTCACTGTGTCTCTGTCAATTTGATCTTCCTTTCTCATACTATAAGCCAGGATCTGGGGAGAAAGTACAGTTTGCCCCCTCCTTCTTCTGTACTGAGGTCCATCTCTTTATTTTCTCTATGAGTTCCAATTTTCCCTTCAGATCCATCCTGGACCCTGGGAATCTACCTCCTTCCTTCTTTTCTTCCCCCAAGTTGTTATTTTCCAGTGTCTAGATTCCAAATTTTGGAGTGGTTGGTATATTGTTCCTATTGCTCTTCCATCTTGCCAGAAGTCCCCATTTTTAAAAATCAGAACTACTAGTGGATTCTAGAATTGAAAATAAAGCCATTTAACCTCTGAATGCTAAATTTACTATAATTTTCTCTTTTGATTGAGGTATACAGAGTGCACAGGGAGAAACACCAGCAGGCTGCTTAGGTCAGCCCTGGCAGGGTACTGGGAAGGTTCTATAAAGCTGTTACATTTAGTGTGCATAGTGGAGGTATTTAGGATAAGAAGTCATCCAGACTGGAGAAGAGAGAAGCCAGGTATCCCAGCCTGGACAATTCCCCCTAGCATGGTGAATCCCACAAGGAAGGATAAGAGGTAAGAGGCACCAATGCAAACAGTGGAAGAATAAACTCAAAGTTATGACTGGTATTTTAGGAGAGCGATACTCTGCTCTGAGTACTTCACCATGGTTCCTCAATCTGAAGATAACTGGGAACTAGATAGGAACTAGGAGGGACTTATAGGGGGATTTAATGAGGTCTAGTCAGCAGGAAGGGAGATCTAAGGAGATGTCATTTTTACTAACATCTGAAGTAAGGTAAGAGTTTATAGCAGAGAATAAGGGAAATTTTTTTATTTTAAAAATTAAAAAAACTAACAAAACAACAATGAAGACAAAATCAAAACAACACAAAAACAACAAAAATAATACCTGATCTCAAAACAAAATGATAGAAATTAACAGTGGTTGCTACATTGCATACTGTTATCTTCAATGAAGTTGCTCAGTCCACTAGACATAAAAATGTAAGATTGAGGGGCTGGGGATTTAGCTCAGTGGCACAAAGCCTGTCTGGCAAGTGCAAGGTCATGAGTTCGATTACCAGTACTGGAAAAAAAACAAACAAAAAAAAGTAAGATTGATCAAACAATCAAAGACAGTAACAAGTAAAAAAAAAATTGAAAATGATGCAGAGCATCACCATACAAGATGATAGGAGTTCAACAATGCTTATCAGGTGAAAACCAGGCTCAAAAATGATGCTGGAAGGCACTACGGGAGGGCCAGAGAGCAAGGAGTGTTCTCACACTCTCACCTGGCTTCCTAAGACCAGTGCCTCCTCCTTCATATTTATGAATTTGTGCTTTACATTTTCTCATCCTCTTTTGTTTCATCACATTATTCATGTACATATTATTCCCTGAATAGAGAAGATAAGGTTTGCAGATCTTCCTAAGCTGGAGCTTCTTCAGTCCTTGCAAACAGCATCCCCCACTTAGTATTTGTCCTCTGACAAGCTATGTGGCTAATTATCTGCAGTCCAAACACAGCAGTGCACCTGAAATGTAAATGAAACTCTGTAATAAAGGTTCCTATTTGTAGTGCAAGTATTATCACTTTATTTAATGACATTTTAAATAAAGAGCATGTTTTGAATCTGTCTTCCCTGGAAGCTCTGCCTACTCCGCATGCCTCCCCAGAGATAATGAATAGGGTTGCCATGCTGGATGAAATCTTAGAGATAAGATAGTCCCAAACACGAAAGTGGTGTTTCCTTCTTGTTTGTGTGCCTGGGGACATCACACACTTTGATGTTCAAAAGTGATATTTAGTCAGTGCTTTTACAAATGATAGACAATATAGAATTTATGTAAAAAGCCAAATACATAGCCAAATGTCACTGTTCCTTGATATTAAAGAATAAGAACATTGCTGTAAACACTGTATTTGATGTGTCCTGAAAACCAAAAGGAAAACAATCTTGTGTTGTTCCAAATTCCAGTGCTGTTTCCTGATTTGATGAGAAATGCCATCCTTTTGAAATGTGAATGCCTAATCAGAGTACTTGAGGAAAAATAAGAATTTCTTTCCTTTTAAATTATAGAAGTGGCCTTATCTAGCTTCCAGGCAAATTATTTGAATTGTAAAATATTAGCAGACTGTGGAAAACCAAAAAAGATGATGTAATCTGCTGCTAGTAAGTTTTACTTCAGCGTTAAATGTGGAGCGTGTTCTTAAAAAACACATACTTCATATAAATTATCTCCATAAAGATACTTGAATTAAGTATCTTTAATTTAACTGTGAGACATTCTGCTCCTCAGTTGCCATTAATAAAAAATGTTACCTTAATATATGGTTATAGTAATCAAATTGGTGTAACACTTCATAGCTAAATGCTACCTTTTCAGCATAGATTTTATTTGTTGTTTTTATTATAATTAATGAGGATAAATATTTAGGCTGTATATTAGCCATCTTTCTATCACTTTAATGAAATACATGAGATACTTGTAAAAAGAAAAGATTTATTTTAGCTCATGGTCTTAGAGGTTCCAGTTCCTGGTTGGGCAGACCCATTGCTTTTAGTCCTGGTGGGTGAGTCAGACGGCCATGGTGGGGCATACAAGGCAGAGCAAAACTGCTTACCAAGGGGAGAAAGGGCTAGGGACTTACAGTCTCCTGGGGGTAGACCCCTACGACCCAAGGACTCCCACTAGGCTCTACCTCAAGGTCCCAGTAGCACTACAGGAGGACCAGCTATTTACACATGGGCCTTTAGGGAAGGCTCAACAAAATGATATTCAAAAAGGTCACTTGTAAGCTAACTAACTGATTGTGTGCACATGTAGGAAGAGTTCCAAGATAACCTTTAACCCAGGGTTAGTCCCAAACCTTTGGACTCAAGGGGGAAAAGACTGTGTCCAATCCCTGATTTAGTTTTATCCCCAGAACCAGTGAAATGGGAGGGATTTGGTATCTGTTCATTTGGTAGTCAACAAACATTTATTCAGCCTTTTCTACTGCCAGGCATTATTTCAAATCCTAAGCATGCAGGGGATCTGTCTTAGCCCCGGCCTCACTAAACTTTAGTCTCAATGAGGGCTGGAAATAAGTGAATGCAGTATATGGAACCTCTTCTGTGGGAACCCCCAGGCAGCTGGGAATTTAGAGGAGCGGGGTCTTGTCCAGGATTAGAAAGCTCTAGGAGGTTTCCAGAAAAAAGCACAGTCTAAATTGAGAACCAATGGTGAGTTGAGGTTACCCTGGCAGGAGGGCCAGAGAGGGTGTTCTAGAGAGGAGGAACGGCATGAGCACATGGGCAAACTGTTTTTTTCAGGAGCTGGAAGTTAGCAGAGGAGCCCTGGTGACTGCCGGAGCTTGCATGTCCAAGCAAATGCCCATGTTATGTACTCGTTGAGTTCAACGCCTTATTTGGGGGTCTCTGGGTAACAAGTCATTCGAATAAACTCTACTAAAACTCTTTCTAAGAACTATTCAAAAAGTAATGACAAACCCATTTCTGGACAAAATGGATTGAACTGGAGTTTGGGGTGAACCCTTAGGTTGAATAAACATAGTTTACACAAATAGAGCTGATAGCTTCCAAAGCTGGGTATTTTTGTCTTGAAGTGGTTGCTGCCTCTATGGCCCATAGTGGGACAGGAGCTGAGAAATACTAGTCACTAAAACTGGGAAGAGGTGTAGGAGATGGACTGCCCGGGTTTGTGCAAACCCACACGGCTGCCCAAACAGAACAACGCAATCGAGGCCATGAGCTTTCCTAACCTGTTCTTACAAATCCTTTCCAGCCATCACATTCACTTACGTGAAGCAGACCAGGAGGTTAATACAATTGCACAGACTGCTGAACAGTTAATAAAATCACAGCAAAAGTAATTCAGTGACCACAATCAATTATTAGTGCAAAATCTGATTAAGCAATGGAGAATAGCATCCTTGTGTCCACACATTTCTAAGCGATGCATTGCTCTTTCTATTGAACAAGCACTTACTGAGTACCTACTATTTGCTGCCCTTGATGTTGAACATTGAGGATATAATGAGAAATAAGATGCACACAGTCACAGAGCTCAGCAAGTATGGGAGGAATTACTGCAAGTAGTTTGTGCAGAAAAAAATTGTCCTTCAGCCAGGTTTTCTGAGATCTTTCCTCCTGACAGTCTGCGCTGGATGTGTTCCTCTCCAACATCCTTTGCTTAGAAATCTTCCATCATCATAGTATCATACCATTTTATGGCCTAGACAGGTCCTTGGAGTTCAGACAGCCTTGCTGTTTTCAGAATGTTTAGATCCTAAAGTTTCTTGGCAGTGGCTTATGGGCCTTCTGTTGATAAAAGCCCAATGGTTCCAGGTTTATTCCTTTTTTCACTTAACAAAAGTATAGACCAATCTACCTATCCTGGCCACAGCATGAGGTTAAAGATTTTGGGCCCAGCAAGAAAATGGTGATGTGAGTGCTGAGAAGTCACAGCCCATGAAGTGTTTAGAATGAATACTAAAATCATCACAAAAGTCAGCTTACAATTATCATGTGCATAAAGAGACCTGTCAAATTAATACAGTGTCTGACCCAGTCTGGAGGCTCGGGAAAGACTGCTTGGAGGAAGCAGAGATTGCCAAGAGACAGAGAGGGCCTATGTGCATTAGTAATGGGGAGGAGAAGGCATTTCAGGGTAAGTGCAGGGATATGCTTCAAGATGAGGGGGCTCAGGAAAACATAGTGCTGCTTAGACTCAGGAGCTGCCGTGCAGAGGTAGCTTATTGGCCACAAGTTGCCCCATGATTCCCAAGGTGCAGGAAATGCCCTGTTTCTTTCTTTTAAAATCACATCAGATATGGCGCCAAGTGGCCACTCACTGTTGAGAGCAAATGACAAATGGAACCAGATGTTATCTGACTGCTGCGGCTCCCCCACCCTCCCCCATCCCTTGGTGCACTGCATACTCACCCAGGCAGACACAACTGCCAATGTTGCTGGAGAATTTTGCTTCTGATCTCTGTCTATTCTCACCTAGAGAAGACAGTATCACTGTGTCTACTGCCTGATTCCAGTGTGCATTTGGGTCTGCCTGACCCGCCAGGGCAACCATCTGTGCTTGTCTAAAAGTGAAAACTGTAACACAGGGCCTAGATGCTTAGAAATGTTTATTTGAACTTTTCTGGACCACAGAAAATAGAATGCTTGGAGCTCTTGGTTTTTTTTAGATTCCAGCTTTTCAGTTACTACGAAATGCTACAGCTGCCACCAAAGGAGGTCACTCTCTTGTTTGCTTAAAAATGATCCCAAGAAACCCTCCTGAGGATGTGAGCACAGCCGCTTTTCTGTAGCAAGGGCTACCAGTCAGCAATTCACTGTGGCCTGGGCCTTTGGTCTTGACCTTGCCAGACCATTTGAAAGTGGAAAGCTGTACAACAAGAACACTGCCCCCACCCACCCAGCATGGCTGGACATAGGGTTCTTCATCAGGGCTCTCGTGATGAAAGCACCAAGTCAGCATCTCCAGGAGCCACTGCACCCCCACCCTTAGACATCACTGTAAACACGGGGCAGGTCTCTGTCCCTCTGGACCTTACAAATAGGTCTTTTTTCTGAAGCTCACACACCCTTCTCCTGGCAGCCTTCCCTGTATCCCTTTCTTCAACATGTTACCTAAGTCAGATCTTTATTTTCAATAACTATCTGTGTACTTTGAGGCTGAGAAGTAATTTTGGGGTGATCTGAAAGAGTTAGGGACCACACAAAAGGGGACAGAGTAATCAGACGCTGGGAAAGAACCCCACAGGGATGGTGGCTATTTTGTGCTTTCATAGCAAAACAAAACAAGGTTCGCATACCCAGGTTCACAAGCAGTCCCAGAGTTTAAAAAAACAAACAAAAAATCACCTCTTACTAACACATGTAGGCAAGGCTCCTGCAGACCTGCCTCAACCTAGTAATCAGAGCCAGCGATGAGCTGCCTGGAACTGAGATCACTGACCAGTAGGGACTGGACACGCACTGCAGCCTTGAATCCCTCATTTGCTTGGAGGACCTAGATGGGAACTTCTGGTATGAATCCTTCCCATATTAGCTACTTCCTGTCCTTTGTTTAGGGAGCCCACCAACTATCTTGCCTTTGGTCAAAACTATGACTCCCTTCTTGCCCAAGCAGAAGTTCCAGTATAAAGTTTCCCCCTGTGTCTGTATTTTTCTGGGTCCAGCCTCACTTCTACCATTTCTGGACCCAAGAACCTGACTGTGGGAACAGACCTATCCACACTTTTTCTGAAACAGAAAAAAGCTGTCAACTTTGTCTAGGTCAAGGAAGGACCCAGCTCCAGAACGCAAGGGCCTGGCACCCACTCCATCCGGAGAAAAGAAGGAATACTTTTCGCACTGCTGATGAGGCTGCAAGTCTGCAGCAGAAAGACACAGTGACTCGTGGTGTGTCCGGTACTGTCTGGCTTCATATTACCCATCTCCCTTGCCTTGAGGGTGATATCCGGGGTCCAGGCATTTCCTGTGCTCACAGTGCCCCCCTCCCGGCTGGGAAGGTCCAGGTGCCTGCCCCAACCGCAGCCCTCCTCCGAATGGTTCTCACTCAGGGAGCTTGTTCGCACTGTCCATCCCTACCTCCTGGGTGTAGGTTTATAAAACCAACCGTTCGCAGGCTGGACCTCGGAAAGGACATTTGGCCCAGAGAGTGACGGGGACAGAAATCCCCACCAGCCTCACCTGCCCTGAAGCATGCCTTAGCTGGGGGGATGCAACAGCCCTTGGAAAGACCTCTTTTCTGAATTAGTCTACCCAGGGGTGGAGCTTTTATAATCACTATAAAAGCTGCCCAATAGGCAATCATCTTTCTATTTTGCATAAACGGCTGGAGGTAGTGGCAGGGGCCCTGGGCACAGGGAACACAGAATTGCAGAGTCAAAGCTTTGCTCAGAATGGTCTATTACAGAACGAGGACTTACCCAGCTGGCCCCAAAGAGTTAGAACACAGATGCAGGCCCCAAAAGACCCACCGTAAGTTGAAAATATTGTATGGTGAAAAGATGCATTTAACTGACCTAAGCTACTGAGCCCACAGTCTAGCAAGGCAGATAGGAGTTGTTTCCTCTCTTGATGGTGGGTCTGACTTGGACCTGCCCTCACTGGTACGGCTGCCCACCATACCAAGAGAGGATCTTACTGCATAGCAATAGCCCAGGGAAAAAACCCACATTCAATATGTCAAGTGTGGTTTCTACTCCATGCATCTCACTTTTGCACTATTGTAAAGTTGAGAAATCTTAATTCAAACACATCCTAGGTCAGGGACCGTCTATAAAGATGCAAAGAGACAGAGGTTGACACAGAAACAGGGCGTATCACATACAATAGAGTCAGAGCATAAGAAAGTAGACGTGTGGCTGAATGTGCTGGTCCGGAGCCCATGGGCCCTGTTGCCTGGCTGATCCCTAGGGTACTCATAAGCCTGTGAGCCGCAGATATCACCAGCTTCCTGCCAACTCAAGGTCCCTGAAGATGGCACGCATTTTCTTTATCCTCTCTTGTATCTTAATAGTAAAAGGTACTGACTGGGGGCAACGTAAGGGTTTTCTGGGTCTTGGCAACCCAAGAATGCAGTAGCCAGCGCAGAGTGTGAGATCTGCTGTGAGAGAAGCAGACAGACTCACTGTAGCATGATCCGTCGAGGTCAATGGCAGTTGGCCGCATGTTCCCACGTTAGGCCCTCAGTTCCAACACAGAGCCTCTGCACGGTGGCTTTCTGCTTCTGCTCAGCCTGCCAGCCCATCCTCTCTCCAGGAGCATCTTTCCTCCCCGAGACAGCCAGGGAGAGGCGACACTCAGAGACAGGGAGGAGATAAGGCCACGGAATAATCCAGCTCCGAGTCTACCAAAAGCTGCCCTTCCCATTGCTTACTGCAGCTGTGATCATTGTGTCCACTTTTTGTCCAACTCCCCACGAGGCAATGTGCCACCAAGGGCAAGGTCCTTTCCCTGTGCTCCCTGCGGCAGCCCTCTCACCTCAGGCACTCCAAATCCACTTAGAAGTCCAATCAATAGTGCCTCAATATATATGGAAAGGAATATGGTTGACTACAGGTCACCACTGTGGAAGGCCTTTTCCTAAAACATTTTGGAACAAAGCTTTAGAAAATTAATTTTCAGGGTTCAGGAAATTACAGGGACTTACAGGAAAAGAAGCCTTGATGGTTTATGCAGCGAACAGTAGATTTAAAGCAGGTCTATTCATATACACAAAATCAGCTGAAACTCAGGTGTTCAAAGAAGTGCTTGCAAGAGGCTGACTCACGTGTAATGGCCAACATTCCTACCTTCCTTCCCTCCACACATCTGAGCTTGTTAAATCTGACAGCTCATCCCCCACTGGAAGAACTAGGGGTTTTCGTCATTATTTAGATAGTCTAGTGCATCTGTCAGCATGCAAAAAAAAACTGCATTTTGAAATATGCTCACCTTTTTTTTTTTTTTCTGATGAAACCAAATCCACTGGCAACATCAATACTTTGAATCTAGATTGTGCTTTTATTCTCACTTGTTTCATCAATATTCAGATCTTAGTTTCTTGGTGCAGACAGGTTTGGGGTGGCACAGAGAACCCAGCAGCTTTAGTGTTCTTAGGTCCTGTCTTCTCCCCAGTCACTCAGATGATTCCCTAACAACTTCTGCCCAGTCCCAAAGAAATGCAAATTTCACAGTGGACTTAAGCCATAGTGAATGGAGACCACCCAGAGTACCCCGTAGCCTAGGCTTTGCTTATGCTTCTGTGGGGCTCTCTAAGGACACAGCTACAGGAACCCCATCACTCTAGGGAATCCCCTCCTTCCCTTGGGAATTAGTTAAAAGGGTTCCAGGTCAGAATAAAGTACTGTGGCATTTAACCAAAGGCCCTGACATCTTCTGGGACTGAGATTCTTCTTAGCACCAGTTTTGCTAACCTTAGCACGGCACAGAAGCCTGGCATGGCCCGCAGCACATGTGAGGCCAGTGCATTAGGGCTTCCCGGGGTAAGGCAGTTTGAGGGGGTGGAGCTGTGCCTACAGAGATCTGCACCGTGCTCATGGTCATCGTCTCAGAGCCGGCCCCATCATGGAACACGTGCAGAGTGCAGAGACCATGGCCTGAAAACCAGAGGCTCTGGCATCTCTTCCCTAAACTCCTGACTTTTGGCCGTTTAGCTGTAGACTTTGCTACCTTGACCTTGGACACTTGGTTCAAGTCCACATGATTCCCAAAGGTGCATATTGCCCCTTTCTGCCAGGGACCTCCCTTTGTCCCTGGCTCTGCTCTTGGAGCTGCTTCCTGCCCCTCCCCTGTGAACACCTATACCTAAGGGTGACCAGCGTAGTGTACTGCAGCCAGGGATTGGGACTTACAAGACCCCATGCCCCAGGCTCATCTTCAGCCTCAGGTCCCAGCACTCTTCCATCTTCCCCTCTTGCTCTGGTAGACTGGAGGGTGATATTTATTATTACTTTAAAGCAAAGTGAGAGGCAGAAAAGCATCCAGATTTCAAAGTCCCCTTCAAGGGCAGCAGGTCCAGGGACCTAACTTCCCCCCACTCGGCCTCACCTCCTAGAGGTTCTGCCACCTTGCAACAGTGCCAGAGTCTGGAGTTCATATGGCTTAAGCTCACGTGAATTTGGCTTGAGCTCATGTGAATCTGGTAGACACTCAAAGTCCAAAGCAAACAAACAACAAGGAATAATCAGTGCTCTCTTTCATGATCCAGTTCAGAGCCAGCCACAGCTCAGGAGACCAGAAGTTATGAAAATGAAGAGAAAGCTTGGTGTTTAACATTCCTTTCTCCAACTTCCTGAGCCTTCTGCATCCTCCATGTCTGAGGTCAGACGGAGGGGAGACGTAGGGAGGTTTTTATGCTTAGCTGACGTTATTTGTGTTACCCTTGTATGCCAATTTGTCTTGTGTTGATGGATTTATAAATCCATGCTTTTTTTTTAGGGGAACTTTTGTTTGTTTTTTTGTTTGTTTTTCTTCTGGTACCAGGAGTAGAACTCACGACCTTGCGCTTGCCAAGCAGGCGCTTTGCCACTGAGCTAAATCCCCAGCCCCTTCTTTAGGGGAACTTTTGTGAGCTACGCGCTTTCATTACCCATTGTGACCACTACTTTAGCAATGTACCGGTCGCCTCTTTTGGCTCAAATTTCTGTTCCAGCAGGGCCATCATGGGCAGGCTCCTCTGGCATAATGCATGCCTGGTTTTCCTCCACAGAACTCCTAACTGTGCAGGGGTAGCCTGCTCCCACTGGTGTCTCCTCTTAATTCCACCATCATGGACCCCAACTGGAACCCCCTTTGGAAAGTTCCAGAAAAAAGACATAAAATAATCTCCCTCCTCACGTGTACCCCCTTAATTCCCAGGCATACATGTGGTGCTCCAAGAGTGGGCCAACCTATTTGTTTCCACAACTGAGTGAGAGCTTGGTCATGAAATGAAGCTCTTGGGGGAACTACCGTCTCTGTGAAGCATCCCTCTGAGGCTCCTCACCTCATCAAGGTGGGTAAGGAGATTCTCTCAGCTTTGTCATGGAGCCAGAACACCATTGCCCAGAACACCATTGCCAGAACACCATTGCCCAGAACACCATGAATTCCTTCCAAAGACCGTTCAGTAAAATTCTAGTCTTCTGAATCCTGTGGTAGTAGTTACTAGCTTGACCTTGATATATTTTACATTTCTGCATGGGTGAATCTAGAACTTTCCATTAGAATAAAGAATTCTTAGCACTCTATTATTAGTCAGCTTTAGTAAAATACCCCACACTCTCAATCTAAAGGAGAGGTTTACTTTGGTTTTTGTTTGTTTGTTTGTTTTAATTTTAAACATAAAAGGAGGAAAACATTAACAGACAGACAACCTTTTACAAAATAGCAAAAGAACAGTACAGACAATACAAAGTTACAAACAAAGCGGTAGGAAATTAACAATGCTTATTGTATTACATATACAATTGGCCTATGGCCAATTGGCCACACACTCCTGGGCCACCTCAGTTTCTTTTATCATTAGCTTCGTTGGCAGAGACATGCAATATTGATCAATCCAGGACTCATTGACAGTTTCTTTCAGCAAAGAAATAGAAGACAGTAGAACAACTATGTTAACTATCCTGTATATACATACAAACAAAATTTCTCCTTCTTTCCCTTCTCTTTTCCCACATCCCAGTTCCCCTTTACCCTTGAGTGTTTTCCTGTCATTTCACAATGTCTATCATACCACCTAGTTTAAATGAACTCTTTCAGGTTTTACACTAGTGAAACAATGCAGTGCTTGCACATGTGAGAGTTTTATTTTGATTCATGGTTTTAAAGAGTTCAGTCAATGGCTGGTTGGGTTCCAAAGCAGAAACAGCACAGTGGAAGGGTACGGTGAAGGAAATCTGCCCTCCCCATGGCAGCCAGAAACCAAAACCAAAGAGGAGGAGCTGGAGACAAGCATACACCCTTCCAAGTCACATCTTCAGTGACCTGCCTCCTCAGCAAGGTCCCACCGCTAAACACATGAGACTTATGGGAGACATTTTAGACCTAAACGATGATACTCATTTTCCTCAGTTTGAAATTTCAGTCAACAAAAAGATCCATTTTGTCATTTCAGACTGATGTCGGCAGGGAAAGGCTGGTGTTGAACAAATTGCCCTATGTGAAGCGCATGTGGGGAAAATCTGACCTTACTAAGAATGCTGACTTTTTGTCTACAGATAAACAGACACACACAGAGAGTTTGCGCTTACCTTTTCCGTATTGGTCTTCATCATTTTTTGTGCATTTTCCAGAGTCAGACATACGATCTCTGCTTTCCTTCTCCTTCTGCTAGCCAACTACATGCTCTCAACTTCTCTCCATCCTGAAAAAAAAATAAGGACTGGCCCAGGCTGGCAGCATCAGCACGTGGTGTGCACTGACACTCACACCCATGGTACGGCAGGGACGTCACACTTTGGCCCTATTGGCCACACACTCCTGGGCCACCTCAGTTTCTTTTATCGTTAGCTTCGTTGGCAGTGTTGCTCAGAGCTCGGTGCCACAGGAAAAGCACACACATGCCGATCTCTTTCATCCGGAGAACAAGTGCAGAAGTGAATCTAATTATCACTAGGTTATTTCATTTCCCAAGGAGAGAACCAGACAGATAAAACATCACACTGAAACCAATCACAGTGCCTCCTCCACAAGTCATTTTGGGTAGCTGTTTTTGTCCTTCTCTGAGGTATGCTGCACAGACCCAAGTCCTTTGTTCAAAAACTTTGAGGCCAGATGTGATTCAGATTTCAGGAATTTTCAGACTTTAGAAAGGTAGTGCGGTATAGATATCATGCTTTATATAACCCTCCCCATGGGGACAGTCTAAGAGAGTGCTCCATAATTAAACTAATTACCATTTCTGTAGCAAGGGGAAAAATAGTCACCCTAAGTGTAATGAATTAAGAACCTAATTTGCCTCACATGATTTTGGGTCAGATTTTGCCACCAGTTGAGAAGGAAATTTTTTAAAAAGCTTTCAGCTTTTAGACATTGAAATCATAAATAATGGATCACGGGCAACTAGTCCTAACTTCTTTAACTCACTCATCCAGTGTAAACCAGTCATTACATCTTATTTCTCCTGTCTGCATACGTCTTCCTTCCTTTGTTCATATCATTGGTCTGATATGAGAATTATGTTTGTTCTTCCCCAATCTTAGTACTCCTAAATATCTCTGGTGTAACTGTCAGTTTTAATTCTCAAATTCTATAGATGCACCCTGCCTTGGGCACAGAAAACATACAGACACAGGGAAAGGTTGACTACACTTTGATTTTAGGTTTCTTAAAATGAAGTAGTGTCCTATATAGCTCTGCAAACTCACAACCTGAGCGATCTACAAAAAGGAAAAGAAATAGAGCCTCCAGTGTTTGATGAACTAAGTGAAAAGGACATTTCAGCCAATGAGCAACTCCTACATCTTCACTCCTTGGCTAAGTCGGTGAGGATTATCAAATGGTTCCTAAGCAACCAATCTCGCAAGGACTTGATATGAAATTCTTTCTGTTTGCAAATGACTTTCTGAAGTAGCCTGAAGTTGTATAAGACTGTTTATGCCAAGAAACAAAATCCTGAAAACATAGTCCAGCAGAATATAATCAGATGCTTCAAGCAGGGCTATGAGGGCATTTTACCCACTGGTATATGCTGACTGCATGTCTCTTGGGTAGATTCAGTTATGGGTCACTTCTCTTTGTCTCACTCAATAAACTCAAGAATTGCTAATGTTATTTGCACACCTACATTCACAGCAGCATTATTCACAATAGCCAGAAGGTGGAAGCAACCCAAGTGTCCACCGAGAGATGTATGGGAAATCAAAATGGCAGTATATACTTACAATGGAATACTGTTCAGCTGTTCAAAGGGAGGAAATTCTGGCAATGCTACAACGTGGGTAACCTTAAGAATACTGCTGTGCCACTGAACTATATCTCCAGCCCCTCTCATTTACACATGAAGAAAGCATATTTGCAAAATAAGAGCTATCCATGTGAGCATGAGCAATTTTTTCTGGATATTGTGGCAAAGTATATGTAACATAAAATTTACCATTTTAGTAATTGTTAAGATAATTTTAAAGATTTTTAAATAATTAATATTTTTCAGTAGCACAAATAAATTAACAGTGTTACTCAACTATTGCTGTCTATCTTGAAAGTACTTTCATCTTCCCAAATTGAATCTCTATGCATTATGTAATAATTCTCCAACCTTTCTGGCATCACCATTTTCCTTCTGCCTCTATGAATTTGATTACTGCTCATACCTTACATAACTGAAATCATACAGTATTTGTTTTCTGTGTCTGGATCATTCATTTAGCATAGTATGCTTTTTTATTTTAAAGTGAATTAAAAGAAAAGAACAATAACAAAAACCAACAGCATAGACAAAAACAAGACAAACTATAAATGATAGAACAAGGCATTAACACATACTTAAGTCTAAAAAAAAGAAAAAAATGGAATCACCTCAGCTAAGAAAACTTTCCCTATGGCCTTGCACAATTTGTTTTTGTCTATGAACATTTTGAACTTGCAGTGGTTTTATGACTTTGAAATAGGGGGACCAAGTGACTCTGAGCTTTGAGAAAACTAGAACACAACATCATTTATAGAAGCAGGTGCAACTGGTTTTATTTGGAATTTTTTCTCAACTACCTTGTTGACAAATAAAAATAGGCACCTTGTCAAATGAACCTGGGAAGTTTGCTCACAGCTGTTGCCAAATTGCTAAATTTATGAGATCAAATTTACCTCAGTTCTACTGTGCTCTGACTTCTTGGCTCCGTGGCGCTATGTGCACAGGATGTGCATACACCATTCAGCAGGCTGAGGAGTGATGCTTTATTTTTTTGTTTTGTTTTGTTTTTTGGTTTTTTTCCGGTACGGGAACCGAACTCACGACCTTGCGCTTGCCAAGCAGGCTCTGTGCTGCTGAGCTAAATCCCCAGCCCCAGGAGTGATGCTTTATAGTGCAGAGTCACCTCCCATTTAGATGTATGTTGGGGCCAGTGCACTTGTCACATCCTCCCCTCCTTTAGTAGCGGTGGTTCCTGACCTTGGCCATGCCTACAGTCATCTCCAAGACTGTTAGAATCCCAACACCCCATGCAACATGGTTAAACAAGGTTGGAATCTGTGGGCCGGGGGGCGGGGGGATGGTCCAGTTGAAAACCACTATTTAGCTAACCCTTATACTTCCAACAGTAATAAAAACTCTAAATATGTCCTTAAAAACATTTTTAAATGGGCCCTGAATTATAGTTCAGAGCAAGAAACTCTGGTGTGCTACTGCACTGTGGGATAGATGCTGATAATGAACTGTGTATTTGAACGAGCTACAAGAAAGATTTTGAACGTTTTTGCCAAAAAGAAATGATAAGTGATTGAGGACATAGATATGTTCACCCTAATTTATACATTATACTAGGTATACACATATCAAAACATTATAAGCACCCCATAAATAGGTACAATTTTATGTTTTCATGTATCAGTTAAAAATACAATTTAAATACATTTTTAAAAAATGGAATCTATATGTATACTTTCTATTTCTTGTTCTTGTGCTCTTCCCTTAAAATCTCACTGTGTGAGCTTTCATAGCTGTATGGTTTAAACATGAAGAGTTTCCCGCAAAGACTCGTGTGGTGGGGTCACTGTCCAATCCAGCAATTGCAGAGGTGGCCACAGAGGGATGATGGGATTGTGAGGGCTGACATCTCATCAGCGGGTTCATCCATGGAGGAGATGAGCTGGAAGCTCAATGGGTTATTTGGAGAAGGGGTCATTGGAGCAGCAGGATCACCGGGGTGTGACTTTGAGGTACGTGTCTGTCCTCTAACTCTCTCCCTAGTCTGTTTCCTAGCTGCCCTGGAATGAGCAGCTTTCCTCTACCAGGCTTTCCGCCATGATGCTTCTGCCTTGAGCCAGCCAACCACAGCAACCTCCAAAACTGTGAGCCAAAAGAAACTTTCCTCCTTTCAGTTGAGTAAATCCAGTGTTTTGTCCCAGACATAGAATGCTTCTCCAAATAATTGGATGAGTTATAGTCCAATAACAAGTTTCCAGTGAACAAATATTTACCAACCACCTACTATTTTAAATGCTGGGAGTACATGTGAGGCTTCCTGGGAGCTCGCCTTCCAGAGGAGGCCTACAGATCCATTTGGGGCCCCCCTTCATCTTCCAGCTGCCAAGACTGTGGCTGCCAGCAACTCCTAGCTAAGCCCCTGAGTGCTGTTTTGGTGAGAATGGCTACACGGGGGCCAGTTGGTGGGAAAAAGGGTCCAGAGGCCTGTTCTTCTTGCCTTAATTTGGGGTTATCCAGAGCCACCCCATTCCTCCCTGGGGTTTCTGTTACAGTGAAGCCTCAGCTCCTTTTCTCCCACCAGCCAGTCTTGCTTCTCTGCACACCCCACAGGCATGACTCTAAGACATTTCCTCTATAGGAACTCATCCAAGACTCTGCCCTAAGGTGCCCTAGGATGACTTAGTGGGAATGGGGCAGGTGCAGAGATACCAGGGGTTTGTTGGAGGTTGAACCCCGAAGACCTGCTTTGGGATTCGCTGTGCGCTGTGAGAGAAAGAAGCACAGGTGTCTCAGCTGTGGGACCTGAGAAACCAAGTGGCCAGTAATTGGAATCTCGCGTGATGCCACTACACCAGCGGTGCTCTTAAAGTGGCCAGTAATGAAACCAAGTGGGAAACCAAGAAACCTGAGAAACCAGAGGCTATTTTCTGAGATTCTTAAGGGGGAATCAGGCCACAGAAATGTTGGTGTGTTCCAAAATAAGGGCTTCTAACTGTAGTTTGTAAATTATTAAACACCCTCCCAGTAACAAGCTATTGGTCGTGCGTGCGTGTGTGTGTGTGTGTGTGTGTGTGTGTTTTAAGTGCATTAGATACTCTATCTTGTTTCATTTTCACAACGAACCTCAGTGTAGCAATATAATTTCTCATTCCTAATGTCCCTCAATCTCCTCAGCTCTCACCATCCTTTCTCTGGCCCCAGGCAATCGGCTACATTGTCCCCTCTCCCCTTCTTTGTGTGCACCAAACACTGTGACTCCAAGCCTCTTGCACAGGGATCCCCTACCTGATGGGTTCCTTCCCTGCCGCCAACTACCACTACCTCAACTCTTCTGTTACCTCCAGTGTCACCTCCAAAATCACTTTCTCAAAATGGCTTTTCTTGCTCTCCCAAGATTAATTAGGTTAGGGTTTCTTAGTCTTACAACACCTTAGGATGATCCTTTATTAAATCTATAACCTTCTTTTATTAACCCCATTATACAGAGGTGTGATAAAAATATAGTAAATAGTTCAAAACTTTTAAAGTTTACTACAGTAGAAGATACCTTGTCAAAAACAAATTCTAACTAAAGAAAATTCTGGAGGTGGTGATTCTGTATGATTAAAATTCATTTAAAACTCCCTGCCCCTGAGATGCCATACCACTAGCATCAAAGAAGAGGCAGCATTCATTGGTCAGCTATTGAAGACAAAGTAGGACATTGATAGAGAGCTCTACATCACCTTATGTTAGGAACTGATTCAAAGGATTGGAGTTGTTGATCTCCAAATTCCCTACCATCTGTGAATTTCTACATGTAAATGTCCATGATTTGCAAGGCCCTGGGATGCAGTGTTGTTAAAGGGCCAGGAACCAGTGACCATCAGTAGACATGGGTGACAATGTTCTGTTTGTACAGTGGGGCCACCAGACCCCTTTAAGCTTGCCCTGGACAGTGCTGCATGTTAGCAAATGTGTATGACCCAGTGTCTGAGCTGGACCACAGATGGAGGACATGGGCAACTTGTCTTTGAGATCTTCAGTTTCATATAAAATGTAAAAATTTGTTCATTCATGATTTATTTCCTGAAGGCCTAAACTACATCCTGGGGTTGAAACCAAGGGCGACAAGCTGGTCCATACCACTGTAGACCGTGCGACTACAGCAACTCACCCATCTGCCATGCATGGGCCTTGGTAGATGAGAAAGTTGTGACCTAGAGAGAAGATATAACCCTGGTCATCTTCAAGTTAGGGCCAAATTGGGATTTAAACTCAGGTCTCCTGGCTCCCACTCCAATCTTGTAGTATTTATTCCTTATACCTGAATGCCCAAGAGGTGACTCTCAGAAAGTTATGTATCATTATATCTTACTGTTGAGCATTTCCAGGGCAGCTACTACTGTATGCCAGGCCTCAAAAATATTGATTGATTTAATCCCAGAAAGTAAACCTTACGAGCTGGTGCCCTTTGTGTCCCTGTGTCCCAGCTGAGTGGATTAAGAGGGAGAAATTGAGAGTTTGACTTCCTCTAGGCTTTCAGTGATTTTAAATGTCTGTAACGGAGCTGGAGCTGAATGTCTTATTGAACAAAACCAAGACGGCCTTTCACTGGACTCTTCTGAGTAATGGATAAATACATCAGGGAAGGATATGAATTCAATTGAGCTAATTCAAATTTCATGCCATTTAATTTTAATAGGAAGAATATTGGCCCATAAATAACACTTTTAAATAGTTGGGATGTGAATATGTGTGATTCAACTGAAGACTGAAACATTATTTCAACACCATTTAATCTGACTCGTCTCAGGGGAAATGAAAGAGGCATTTTTAGTGCCCAGAAAAGTTCTTAGCTGAAATTCTAATCAATCTGGGTTCAGGAGACTGAAACATTGTCCTACAGCTGATGTCTGCAGTTTAAGTGTCTCAGAAGCACCCAAAGGCTCAGCCCATGCAGGTATGTGACCCCTTCTCTTTTCCAACTTTACTGTCGGTTCACTCTCTCATCGCCTGTGAGTTCTGTAAGGGTCAGGGACCATGTCCTTTGGGGGCTGTGTCACTGGCATCTGGCCCAATGTATGCGGATGAACTCTAATGAATTAGCGAGGGACACACTTCCACTCATACCGTTATCTTCCCTTCCACATATCAAGACAAGTCACTTGAAGGCTGAAGGGCTTTGACACAAGCAGGTCTTGTCTCAAACCACTTCCTATAACCTTCATGTCCAGCTTTGACAGCGAGTTCTCCAAATATAGTGACTGAGGCCCAAACAAGACTAGGGCCAGGCTGTCTTGCTTACCAGACCCTGAGGGTCCCAGGCCCTCCAGGTCCTGGAAAAACCTGCTGTGAGATGCATACCACAGCCCGCTCCGTCAAGCCTCCCTGCACTCAATTTCATGAACTCTTTACTCCAATTCCAATGATCCATTATGAAAAATAAAACTCTTTATGCATCATGTTGTATACTAGGTCCCGGGAACCACAGTGACAAAACAGACAAAAAGTCCTGTCACAGTTCACGAGAACCAAGATACAGAATCAATGTTGGTGCCTTTCAGTGGATGAATGGGTAAAGAAAATGTGCTAATTACACACAGTGCAGTATTAGGCAGCCTTGCAGAAGACTGGAACCTTATCCAGCCATGCCATTTACAAGAACACAAATAGAACAAACTGAAAGTCATTGTGTTAAACAAAATAAGTCAGACCTCGATAAGTAACGCAGGTTTTCCCTCATGTGTGGAATCTAGAAATAAAAGTAAAAGGATTTTTTTAAAAAGGTGACATGAAAATAGAAGGGAAATGATTAGAGAGAGAAAGAGGACCAGGAGAAGGGGAGAGAGAACAGAAAGGGAGGTAGATATAATCAAAGTCAGTTATATACCTGTATGAAAATGCTGTATCGAAACATGCTGTATCCTATGCACTAGTAAAAAATAATACAAAACTACTGCCTTTGTTGATCTTGTATTTTGGTGAGCAAATGGGAAGAATATAAATAGCAAGGTATAGAAATAAAATAGTTCATGTATCAGTGGTGGTGAATACTAAGGATTAAAATAAAGCAGCAAGAGGGCCTTTCTGCCTAGTGTGGTACACTAGTGGCTGAGGCAAGACTCCCTGAAAATGTGATATTTGAGGAAAGACTGAAGAGCCGTAAGGCACAGTTGTGACACATGTAGAAGGAACCTTCAGAGGGCACAGCCAGGGTAAGTTCTGGGTGCTGAGAGGAAGGGGCACAGGACAAGGACAGATGGAATGGACAGGGGTCCCAGACTGCTAAAGATCGGATGGGACTCGGGTATTACTCTGGGTCCCCAGGATTCCATGGAAGGGTTTTGGCAAAGGAAAAAGAAATGACTTAGGTGCACTCAGAATTGGCTAAAAGAAAGCAAGAGCAGGTGGAGGAAGCCAGTAGGGAAGCCCTTGGGAGGAGCCGTGGGAGCAGGGAACGTCGCTCCCCATGGCAGAATGCACACATGAGAGGTGGGGAGATTCTGGAGTAACTTTTTCTTTCTTTGTATTTTAATCTGACCGTTTGATCATTTAACAGACTAGAGTTATTTCCCACAATGCTCCTCTATTATTCCTTTTTCAGTAAGCTGTTTTAGAACAGTTTTCGGTTCAGAGAAAAACTGAGCACAAGGCACAGGGTTTCCATATACTCCCTGCCCCCGCACGGCACATCTCCCCCACTGCCAACACCCTCCAGCAAAGTGGTGCATTTGTCGTCACTGATGAACAAACACTGACACTTCACCATTCAAGGTCCACGGTTCACATGAGGCTTCATACTTCGTGTTGCACATTCTGCGGCTTTGGACCGATGTATTTCTCACCATTATGGCATCAAACAGAGTAATTTAATTTCACAGCCTGAAAAGTCCTCTGTTCTCCACTCACCTATACATTTTTCCTCTCCTTAGGCCCAGGCAACCACCAATCATTTTGCTTTCTCCGCTGCCATAGCTTCTCCTTCTCCAGAATGTGTAGTAGTAGGTATCCTACAGGATATCACCTTCTCAGATTAGCTTCTTCCACTCAGTAAAATATACTTACTTTTCCTCCATGTCTGTTCATGGCTTCAGAACTCACTGATTTTTAAGCACTAAATAATATCCCATTACCTGCATGTGCCACCCTTTATTCACCCATTCTCCTACTGAAGGACATCTTGGTTGCTTCCAAGTTTTGGAAAATTTGAATTATGGATGTATGTTGAAGGTAAGCTTAACAGGGTTTCCAGACACTTTAGATGGTCCATGAGCAATGATTTGAAGAGAACACCCAGGTATTTGGCCAGTGTAACTGAAAGAGTAGAATTCAGTAGTTATCACAATTGTTAGCGCTTTAGCTTTGTGCCAAAGTGGGATAAGTATTGTATGCTTAGCCCTAGGCAGTGAATGCTGTGAATATTTTCATTTTACAAAAGGAGAACTCAGGTAAGTTGCTTACTTGCGCAGGATCCCACAAGTCCACTTATACCTGGTTCCTGAGACAGTAAATATTATATAAAAATTGAGTTCATGTGAACCTGCTCCTCAAACAGGAGCCATTCAAAATATGCTGATACAAGTGAAGATTTTTTGTGTGTAAGGCAGAAGGTGAGGGCTCACCAGGGTGTATGTGCCATTTAATCTTTATTGTGAGTTCAATCCGATTAACAAACTCCCTGCAAAGTGACTGGATTATGAGGGTATTAACCTCATCAGTAGGTTAACCCATTGATGGGTTCACAGCTGAATGGGGAATTTGAAGGTGGGGCCTAGTTGGAGGAAGGAGCTCATAGGCACATGACCTTGGGAACCATGACTGGGCCCTGACCCCTTCCTCTCTGGCTCTCTTCACTGCCTCCTGGATGCCATGAGCTGAGCAGCTTTCTTCTGGCATGCTCTTCCACGATGATGCTTCTTCCTCAGAGCCAGCCTGCCATGGACTGAAAACTCTGAAACCATAAGCCCAGACAAACTTTTTATCTTTTGAGTTGTTGGTGCCTGGTATTTTACTTACAGTGACGGAAAGCTGACCAGCGCAGTATATTTGCAGAGAAATCAATGTTACTTTCTGAGGCTTCCTGGGAGACACTGGATGGCCACTTCTTGGTGACAATGTGTCAATGTGCTGTCGTCCGCATGCACGTATTCTAATTCCCATAAAGTGCTGGGCTGTCACACAGAGCCTAGCACACACTGGGTGCTCTGTCAACTCTGGCCATCAGTTTAGAGAGGCAATGACTGCTTGTATTCTGAAATGCTGCCTGTCCATTTTCCCTATTGATTGCACAGAAAGTATGAAATTTCTTCTATGATTCCTTTGAGTGAGTATGAAAGCTGTAGCATCCCATCCATCAATTGTTCTCAGGAGCCATTCCCCTGACTAATCTAAGACACGGCCATTTCTATCACTTTAAGGGAAAATAAGAAAAATCAGAGCAATAAAAACTACAGTTATTTAACCTAACACACTCTCCTTTTATCTGAGATGTGTGTGTGTGTGTGTGTGTGCTAAAAATGTTTACTATGAAATGATCATGAAAATAACTAGACATAGGATTTTCAGGATAAGCCTACTTAGTAGAATGAGGGTTTTGCAACCCCATACCAGCTCCTCCTTTTTTGTTGTTGCTGCTGCTGCTGATGGTAAAATTATCAGTGCATGAAACAGAAATTTCTGGGTACCATCAGTATTAATCAATATAAACTCAGTTGTGTGTCAGCCTCAAATGTAGGCTGTATGGTCCAGTGTAGAATGATCCAGAGTTAAGATAAGTCATCTTCATCACCAAGCACACTGTCCACGAAGCACCTAGCACATAGTCCCCTGGGATGGGCAGACATCATCCAGACACAGAAACATGGAATGCACAATTCTCCTCCACTGTGAATAAGACCACAGCCAGAGCTCCTCTAGTCACATATTGTCACACCAAGTGTGCACACTTTGCAGAATTTGGGCTGTGAATTTACTGTTCCCAACCTCTTTGTGTTGCTGTGGGAGCTGAGAGGAAGGAAAGGCGAATTAAGTTCAGTACCAGCCAAGGGTAAGGATTTGAGCCAGCACACCAGGACCTTGCTGTCCCTGTCTTCCTTCTTCCATCTCATTCACTAGCATTTCCTGCCAGTACCTGAGGAGCCACAGGGTAGGGGAAATGCTGAATAATCATGCTTTGGTTAAAATGCATTGATTACATTTGGCCACATACAGCAAAAGAAAATTTAGAAACAAAAATAACACATCAGCAAAATATTCTATTTCTCTACCTCTAGCCACCTTTCCATTTTCTGACTTTTTAGAAGACATGCTCAGCAAGAGGGCATTGAAGTTTACACGCCTATCCAAAGAAAAGACTGCATCTTAGATCACAGTAGCCATTTCCTCCAAACCACACGGAGAAGTCCATCAGGGAGACATTGCAGACACATGATTCGCAATGCATTAATGATAGATCCCCCAGGAAGGCTCTTCTACAAAAGAAAGTGTGTGTTGTCAAGCTGGCCTGCAAAGACACTTAACTCCTCTTCTCAAATACAAAGCTTCCCAGTTGCAGAAGGGTTCCTAAATTGTTAGTGAGTCACAAAATCAATCTCAGGCCTGATTGCTTGCTTCTCTCCTCAAGTGTTTCCCCCAGTGTAGCAGAGAGTCAAGGTCCCAGGGGGAAACTGTCCAAGATCTCTGACCAGCATGCGTAGCAACCCTGCACTGGAAGCAAGCTCCCTTTCAGATCTGTGCTGCACAAATCAGGATTAATAGTTTTGTTACAGGCCAGACAGGGACAATCTCTTCTGCTCAAGATGAAATGAAACTCTGGATGAACACTTCCTTTTTACTCTTAAGCATAGCAGCCTGGGCTTAGTGACTTGGTTGCTGAAAGTTAAATGCTTTTAAACCATCCCTTGGTGATCTGAGGAGGTCCCCAAAGAGGTATCCTAGGTATCCAGTGTGTCTGTGAGCTTGGCCTCCATGTTATTGCATTGCCTCTTTCTTTTTCCTCCTTTTTCCTTAGCTTCAGATGGAAATGGTGAGACTTCCTGGCTGGTTTTGCCCACCAGGACACAGATACCTGTCTCATCTCCTGATGTTCTGATGCTTTTGATATCCAGGTGGATGGAGGGTCTCAGGATTCCACCAAGAAGCACAGACAGTAGCTTCCCCACACTGCGGCAAGTACCAGAGTCACACCACCACCCCTCAAGGCTTCAGCAGCACTTGGCTGTTCCCAACACCTGTGACCTCAACAAGTCTGCCACAGTAGATATCCATCAAAGCCATCACATGAAGCAAGCCGGAGGTCAGGATCCCTCCCCAGAAAAGAGCCAGATAATATTAATGTTAATGAAAGAACTCCAAAAAGTGGATCATCATGGTGCCTTAGTCTTTCTGAGCTACTATAACCAAACGTCAGAGCCTGGGTAAAAACAATTAAAATTAAGTTCTCATAGTTCTGAGGCTGGAAATTCCAAGATCAATATGCTGGCAGGTTTGGTATGTGGTGAACTCCCACTTCCTGATTCATAGACTGTCTTCATTTCTTTCTCATTGCTTGGAAAAAATACCTGATACTCAGAAGCAAAAGGAAAGTTTTCTTTAGCTCACAGTTTATAGAGGTTTCAGTCCATAATAGCCTGACTTCAAAGTAGGGTTGCATGGTAGAGGGGCACGGCAGAGGAGAAACAGTTCATGGCATGGCAGGTAGCATGCAGCAAGCAGCAAGCCTCCCTTTCCCTTTATATTCTATCCAGGCTACAACCCTTTCAGCCAGTGCCATTCAACTAAGGGGCTCTTGGGCATCCCAGACTTTGGTTTATGACAGAAGACAGTATTTTGTCTTCCGCTGCTCCAGTAACAAATTAATCCTAACACTATGGCTTCTGCAACACACATTACATAGTGTTATGGTTTGTGTCTGGATGTCCCCCCACAGCCTCATGCAGTCATGGGATGGGCTTCTACAGCTTATGATTGATTCCTGGGTATGAGTGCTACAACCGCCCTAGGGCAGGTAGTTTGCATACAGTGTAAGACAGTGAAAGAGGCTGCTTGCAGCTGCCCCTCCCCTTTTTGCTCTGGTTGCTTTTGCTGTCTTCTGCCTCCATGAACCGTTGCCCTCTGCCATGTGCCACCTTGCCTTGGAGCTAGCCGAGTATGGTCTGACACCTCCAAAAACAGTGAGCTAAATAAACCTTTCCTTCCTTAATTTTGGGTGTCAAGTATTTTGTCTCAGCAACGAGAGAAATGTAACCACCACACATAGCAAGCATACTCTTTGGTATCAACTCAAATGAGTTGAAAATCTGTCCACACAGTACTGAGGTTTTATAGCAGTTTTAGTCATTATTGCCAAACCTAGAGTGTGCCATTACATATCTGTCAAAGCTCAGATCAGACATCATCCAGTGAACTGTAATAGAAGAAACCATGGACTTTAGTAAGCAGTAACATTATCAGTTTTTCATTCATGAATTTATTCTGGAGTTTAGAGGCCTTTCTGGACCACAAACCTGCATTCCTTCTAGAAGCTCCAGGGAAGAATCCATTGCCTGGCTCTTTCCAGCTTTCAAAGGCTGCCAGCCCTGCTTGGTTGCTGGTCCCCTTCTTATGTCTTCTAAGCCAGCAGCGCAGTATCTTCAGATCTCTCTGTCTCTCTCCTTCTGGCCCATCCTCACATTTCCTGCCACTGACTCTTATTTCCTGCCTCCTGCCTCCCTTGTACAAAGACTTGTATAATTAGACTGAGGGCTCACCTGGGTAGTCCAGAATAATCTTCCATCTGGAGAGTCTTAATTTAATCATCTCTGCAAAGTCCCTTTTTCCACATAAGGTAAAAGTCACAGGTTTTTTAATTTAGGACTTGGATATCTTTGGAGATCATTGTTCAGGACCAAGGAGCAGCTGGAGCAGGTGGAGGAGAGGCCGGTGGGAGGTGCAGGGAGGAGGGGGAGGGACTGCTGCACGTCCACCCAAACGTCCACTGAGAGTGGGCAGAGCTATCCCTGCTCCCTGCTCACATCACAAAGCACTGAGACCAGATAGAGCAGCGGCAGAAAATCCAAGCAAAAGAAGACCTATTGCTCTGTGCAACCATGAGTTCAACATCTCCCAAAGCTGCACCTCCAAGTACTCTACCGCACCCTCCAAAATCCCAAATCAATTCATTCAAAGTGTAGATTGACTAAAATTCCATAAGAGCTCTCTCTGTGAGCACACACTAAATTCTATTTCTTAAATTTTCGTTGTATACTCCAAAATTTCTGTTACATATATTATTTCATAGCCAGAAAAATACATGTAGTTTTCTAAAGAAATATAATTTTAAAGCACAGAAAGGAGATGTTACTGCTGATGTGGAACCTCATCTCCATGTGACGTTTGCTGTCTGTCTGTGTCTCTTTGATGTTCCTGTGAAATACATTTTTCCTCTATTAGTTTGGGAAGTCCAGAAGGAATTTTAGAAGGGAAAAGAAGAGTATATTGTGATTTTTCAGAGGCCCCTCATGCTCCTTAAATAGCAGGTAGGTTTTGTTGAAGTATCTGTACTTTCAGGCCAGCAATGTTTTGGCTTTTGCAATGTGTTTAATATAAATAAGTGATATGGTGGGTGTCACTTTACATATATGGGAAGGTTCATCATGGTTTCATCACAAGAGCCCAACCAGAGAACAACCCTTTTTTGATCACCAAGAAATAGATGGAAAAACTGTGTCATATTTGATATGGTCTGAATGTTTGTGTCCCCTTCCAATCCATGTGATGAGATGTAGTGGCCTACGTGTTAGTACTCAGGCCTCTGAGGCCTTTGGAAGGTGAATAGGTTATAGGGACTCCAGCTTCATGCTACAATCAGTACCTTGAGTAAAGAGGCCGAAGGAGTTTGCTCATACCTTCTGCTATACGGAGCAACAATGAGGTACCATCTCTGAGGAGTGGCTCTTCACTAGACACCAGATCTACTGGTGTCTTGATCTGGAACTTTCTCACAGAACTAGATGCAATACATTCCTGATGTTTGAAAATTACCCACAATAAAGTATTTTGTTATAGCAGTTCAAACAAAGACAATCTCCACAGAACAGAATACTATACAGGAATGAGAAAGAATAAACAACTGCTCTGTGCAACAAATAAATATATCTCACAGAAAACGGAGTGAAAGAAGCCAGACACAAAAGTCTGCACCATCTGATTCCATTGATACAGGTCTCACAACAGGCAAACCTACTCTGTGGTGGCGGAGTTCAGAACGGTGATTTCCTTTCAGAGGATAGTAACTGGGAAGGGGTAAGAAGGCAGAGGTAGGGTAGTGGCAATGTGCTATTTCTCAAGAAGCATAGTGGCTACACGGCTATATTTATTTTGTATATCTTTGTGTCCTGTATACACTTGCAAAATGTGTATTTTTCTGTGAGGGGGTTACACAGCAGTAAAATGTTGAGTAAGACAAAGAATAAATCAAATTAAACTTTAATGCAAGAATCATGTTTTTATTCTCAGGCATGATATCTAGCCTGGGCTGGGGAGACTGGAGCATGGGCATTCTAGTTCAGAATACTGCGGTAATTAATCACATCTATGGAAAGTGGTAATCATTAACATGAACAAGAAAGAAGGTGACTGGTAAAATTTCTGTATAGACACCATGCAATGTACTATACCGGCTCAATACATTTCCTGTCAGCAATCCGGGACAGCTCAAGATTTACATATGCAGTTACAGGAGGGACAAATAAATATGACCTCGGGGTTCAGGTTGACCAAGATGCCATTCATGGAAAAGACAGCCACAGAGCCTTTCTCACAAAAAACAAGAATTGTTAGTATTGGTTATGCCATTTGTGAGGAAGACAGGCACAGAGCCCTTCTCACAAAAAACAAGAATTGTTGGTACTGGTTATGAAAGTACCATTCTAAAGTGGAAGGTTTACGTCTTGTTGAAGTTGTTTTAAAAAGTGGCCAAAAATATAAGCGATGAAAGGGTAATGAACATCATCAGCTACTGGGGCATCTGCTGTAGTGTCCTGTAATGGGCAGTGAATAAACCAAGAAATGGCCCGTGACAGTGTATGTATGGCCCTACTGACCATGAACAAAGTTATCATCTGCCTACCTGATTCTAACTGGCACAGGACACTCTGGACCTTGCCCACCTTTACTTCTCCTCTGGTGAAGTTCAGGTGGGATGCTGTATTAGTCAACTTTGCATTACTATAGCAAAATACCTGAGATAAGTAAATTATGCAGAAGGAAGGTTCATTTTGGCTTACAGTTTTGAGAGTTTCTGACACTGACCACTTGGCCCCATTGCTTTGGGCCTGTGATAAGGCAGCACAGCATGGCAGATGCACACGGCACAGCAAGCCACTTACACCATGAGCCAGCTAGCAGAGAGAGCCAGAAAGGGGCCAGAGTCCTACAAGGTCCCTCAAAGGCACGCCCCCCAGTGCCTCCCACAAGCCTCACCTCCTAAAGGTTCTGCCATCCACCAATAGCACCATAGCAGGAAGTAAGCTTTAAATGCATGGGTCACGCAGGGGCGTTCCATTAAAGGCCTCTAGGCCTACCCCAGGCTGGGCCAACTGATCCATTTCAGCTCTTTAGCCGCAGTGAATGGCTAGTGGCTGAACACACGGCTCAGGCCAGGTGAGGGTTCTCCATGAAATTTCACTCCACCAGCGAGGAGGAAGTTCTAGAGTACAGCCTGGGCTGCCTGAGGCCATTTTCCAGTGATGCACGGAAGAGACCTGTCTGAGGTAGGAAGGTGTGAGGCCAGCAAAGACAGAAACAAAGCCAAGCAGAAATAATTCAGGAAGGAGCTGATGCCTAACGTGCAGGGGTGCTCCTTCTTGTAGCCTGTCCTTCCTTTCTACATGCTAGACACCAAAATGCGCGGCTCCACAGGTCGGGGCTGCCCGGGGGCGTGAGGGCAGGGCCCCCCCCCCCCAGGGGCGGAAGGTGAGAGGCGGCGATCTGAGAGCGGGGCGCGGGAGCGGTTGCTCTGCCTGGGCTACTGCACCTCGCACCCAGGGCGCAGGTATGGCCCTAGTGACCATGAACAATGCTATCATCTGCCCACCTGATTCTACCTGGCACAGAACATGCCTCTCTTCTTAAGCTACTTTGAATTGAAGCTACTTTGAATTTGGTGATGAAAGGCTTGACAAATACACCAATAAAGATGGAACCAGGAGTACAGTAAAGTATGTCTGAGGGATGTGTAAAGGAGGGATGTGTAAACTCTGAATGCGGCTGATGCTGGCCACCTGGAGTTGCTGCGTGTCCACACTCAGCTGGCCTTGGCTGTGCCGTGTGACGGTATCTAGGCCCCGGGTGTATGTTCTCCGTTCCTTCTTTCACTCTGCTCAGGTTTCACCAAAAAAAAAAAAATCTGCCATCCACCTCAGTACCTTTCTCTCTTTCCCAACCCTCAGTTCTTCTTTACTTCCCAAACATGAATGTCCCAAACCCATGGAATTTTCCCCCAAAATATGAAATTTCTCAAACATATAAACATCTCACAAGCATATGCAGAAGGAAGTAAATTCTGCTCCTAAAAGTTCTGAGAGGCCAGCATACATCCTAGTGTCACTGGCTAGAACAGTGTCCATGTAGCCATACAGATTTGCTTCTAAGCATTAGGAAAGCAGCTTAAACTTGTTCTGCTGAAATTACTGTGTGTTTACCAAATATGCTTTATTCTAAAATTGCTTTGATTCATAAAACAGAAATTGAGAGAAGGGTGTACATCCTGCATTACTGCATTTGTTGCTTGGCCTTATTGTTGATCTGTGTGTGTGTGTGTGAGACACCACCAGACCATACACGCCTGTGAGCACAAATGCCAAGTCTTGCTGAATCTTTGCACTCAGGCTTTAGCACAACTGTTCAGACGAACTGGTGTCTGTGTTTCCCTACCACAGGCAAGCAGTTCTTGACGTTCCATAGCACTTGGCTGGGGGCTGGGGATATAGCTCAGTGGCATAAGCGCCTGCCTGGCAAGTGCAACGTTCTGAGTTCGATTTCCGGTACCGGGGGGTGGGGGAGGAGAAAAAAACCACAGCACTTGGCTTCTCCAAGTGTGATCTCTAGGTAAGCGGTGTTGCACCCCTGAGACAGAAGACTGCAAATGCAGAATCAGGATTTCACCTCACAATGATTGATTTCTAACCCTGGTAGTCTGTATGCACAAGCAAGCTTGAGAGGTACTGCCTCAGACAACAGAAGTTGCAGAAAGAGTATTCAAGACATGGCACACCACAAAAGTCTGTGTAATCCAAAGCAGAATCTGTCAAGGCAGAAAGGCAGCTATTCTGGAGGCGGAGGGCGGTCTTAAGCATGCTGCGAGGGATGTTCCAGGTCACACAGGGGCCGCACGCCAGCAGCAGTGTGCGGCATGGAAGAAACAGAGACAGGTGGGTACCAGGTGAGAGGTGAGGAGGGCTGCAGCCAGAGCGACGGGCTGACCAGCAAGGGGACCTGGATAACCTTTCGGAGACAGGAGCTCATGGGTGGGGGAAGGAAGAGAATTCAGGGGATTACGGCTAGGATCCTGCAGCCGTGAGGTAAAATGACAGTACCTGGGGTCAGATGAGTGAGAGGGGCATGCACCTGGCCTTGCGCCATCTCCTACTGCTCAGAATTTCACGCCTTTTCCTTCTCCCATCTTTAGACTGGGCGATCGCACGACCAAGTTGCAATTTCAAAGCTATGAGGTGCTGTGACTCTGTACCCAGAAAAGATGTGGACTCGTAAAAGCAGACAGCTATCAGCATCTTAATCTTAGAATCAATTGATTCAGTAGAGTGAACAAATAAATTAACAGGGCCACTTCAGTACCTAAATGAATTGGGCTTTAGCCAGCGTCTGCAGGAAGCTTCTGTAAGAACTCAGTAAATGACTTCCATTTGAACACACAGCCCCTGGAGCACTTAATAAGTGCAATTTGGCCGTAATAATGATGATCCACACATCGCGGCGTCACCTATCCAGTTAAGCAAATGTTTCCAAGGAGTGGTGATAACGAGCCAGGACCAGGATGCGTCCCCGGAAGGGGCTCTTCTGCAGTGTGGCAGCTGCAATTCTAAACTGCTGGGTGAGCGGTCTGCTCTTTTCAGGATCTGCATCCCTTCTGCCGGTCCCGCACACAGTGTTACGCGGAAAACAGCAGCCTGGGGTACGGCAGGGCCCTGGAAAGTAGGACTCCCCGGGGAAACCACCGGATCGAAGCAGGTCACCGAGGGCCCGCCAGAAGCTCCCCCTGGCCCGCCAGGGTGCCAGGCGCGCTGCC
>NW_004955497.1:6235462-6251126 GCF_000276665.1 Chinchilla lanigera | reverse complement strand
CGCCGACTTGCGACAGGAGTAGCCCGCGCGCCTGGGAAGCCGCGGAGGAGCCCCTCGGCCCGGCACGCCAAGGTGACCCCCTCGACCCGCCCCCGCCCCCAGCCTCGCGTGCGTCCGTGTCCGATGCGCGTGCCCGGCGCGGAGGGAGCGCGGCAGTGCGTGGGCATCCGTCTGTGTGTCCGTCTGCCTCTGCGCTCCCATCGCACACACCCGCCTTTTGTGGCCCTCCCTGGCTGCACCGTGCGCGCGGGGGCGTCGGGGACCCCCTCTTTGTTCTGGTCGGTGCTGGAGGGTGTGCACGCGCGAGGGATGAGTTTGGGGGGCGGCACTTGGCGGCTGCTTAAATATTCCATCGAGGATGTTGGCCCGGCCGGGCGGCCGCCGCGTGGTGGGGTCTGCAGGTGCCCGGAGGTGAAGCAGTTGTGCGTTCAGCATGCGAGAGGGGATTCGCACGTGTGCACCCCGCGCCGCCGCGAGTCCGCGTGTGCCTGCCTCGCCCACCCTCGTGTTTGGAGTCCCGCCCGGGACCAAACGGCGTTTTTGTGGCGGGGTTTAATCCACCGAGACTTTGGCTTTTGTTTTATTTCGCCGCGGTGTGTAATTCTCGGGGCTTGTGGCATTTGAGACTTGGTATCTGAGTCGGGGCTGGCTCTCTGTGTGCGTGTGTGCGCGCGCGCGCGCGTGTGTGTGTGTGTTTCTGCATGATGTTGGGTTGTCGCTCTGCTGTGCCTAAACATTAAAAAGCCTGTCTTTTCGTTGAAGAGGACAGGGGTTAAAATGAATGAAGACCTGAAGGTCAATGTAAGCGGGCTGCCTCGGGAGTATTTAGATGCCGCTGCTGCGGAGAACATCTCAGCCGCTGCCTCCTCCAAGGCTCCTGTTGCGGAGCCGGAGCCTGAGCTCGTAGTGAACCCCTGGGACATTGTCCTGTGCACCTCGGGCACCCTCATCTCCTGTGAAAATGCTGTTGTGGTCCTTATCATCTTCCACAACCCCAGCCTGCGAGCACCCATGTTCCTGCTGATAGGCAGCCTGGCGCTTGCAGACCTGCTGGCCGGCGTCGGACTCATCATCAATTTTGTTTTTGCCTATTTGCTTCAGTCGGAAGCTACCAAGCTGGTCACCATCGGACTCATTGTCGCCTCTTTCTCCGCCTCTGTCTGCAGCTTGCTGGCTATCACTGTGGACCGCTACCTCTCGCTCTATTACGCTCTGACTTACCATTCGGAGAGGACGGTCACCTTTACCTATGTCATGCTGGTCATGCTCTGGGGGACCTCCATCTGCCTGGGGCTGCTGCCAGTCCTGGGGTGGAACTGCCTGCGGGACGAGTCCACGTGCAGCGTGGTCAGACCCCTGACCAAGAACAACGCGGCCATCCTCTCCGTCTCTTTCCTCTTCATGTTTGCACTAATGCTCCAGCTCTACATTCAGATCTGTAAGATCGTGATGAGGCATGCCCATCAGATAGCCCTGCAGCACCACTTCCTGGCCACGTCGCACTATGTGACCACCCGGAAAGGGGTCTCAACCCTAGCTCTCATCATGGGGACCTTTGCTGCTTGCTGGATGCCTTTCACACTCTATTCCTTGATAGCAGATTACACCTACCCCTCCATCTACACCTACGCCACCCTCCTGCCCGCCACCTACAACTCCATCATCAACCCTGTCATCTATGCTTTCAGAAACCAAGAGATCCAGAAGGCCCTCTGCCTCGTTTGTTGTGGCTGTGTCCCTCCCAGTCTGTCCCAGCGAGCACGGTCACCCAGTGATGTGTAGCAGCCTTCCGCCTAAGAGGACGCTGCCTGTGACGAGCACTTCCACTGCCGCCAGACGGTTGACCTGCTTCCTTTCAATTCTTTGCGTCGGATTCCCTCTCAGGCTACCAGAGCACTGAACACTGAAACAGTGACATCATTCAGATGAGTTAAGTGATTAAAGCGAAAATAATGTCATCAGTGTTGTTACCCTTTAAAAAAATTGTTGGCCTCTCTGTTCAACATTATTTTGTTTTATTCGGGTGTGGTTTCTTATTTTGTTTGGGGCTCGGTGGAAAGGAAAGAATATGACCTGGCCATGATGTTATAAAGTTTAAGTAAACAAGTTTCAGAGTTTTTACCTGGACTTTCAAATAAATCTGAGTTATTAAGGAACATGGAGAAGGAATTACTTTTCTCAGGCTTTAAAAAAAAAAAATCAAGGTAGATTCTCAGTGCTGCATGGATCTGACAGAGTATGATCTCTTTCAAGCCAACAAAACTAGTTTACATAATTATGTGTGGAAAGAACCTGCTTTTATTAGCATGTATTCAGTAATAAGTTACTGTCGCTGAAACTGTGAACTCATTCGGATTTATTCTTTTTGCTTTCAGCAATTACTGTTCATAAGAATTACCTTCTCGCTTCTGTAAATGTTCCAGCTCCTTCTGCACAGTTGCCTATGTTAGCTAGACCACTAGTTTCAAATGGTGCCATGTAAATCCAGAACTAAAGTTGTCCTTTGTCACTACAGGTTTTCAGTATGTCCTTTCTAAAAGGAATCATGAAATAGGTTTTGATTTACATATGAAGCAGGATTGATTAGATCCACCATTGTAGTTTCCTAAGCTACAGTCTGATTGTTTTGAGGAACAAACGAAAATAAAAATATCTAGTCAAAGTAGATTAAATTTATTTTAATATATTCTGAAAATTAATATGACACCATCATGGATTATGCAAACATCACATTTTCTATCTCTAAGAATATACTAACAGTTATTCTTGAGTGAGACAGATAGAATTAAATATTAAAATCAAAATTTTCTGGTTCATATCATCTCTACTGTAGCATGCATTTGAAATGGGTGGTCTCCTGTCTTAACAATTAAGTTTGTGAGTATACAACACACATATCTGCGGTGTTTATCAGCTGTATCCTACAAGTTCATGAGCAGAGTAACCATGTGGCTAGTCGTGAAAAGTTATGTTTGAACTCCTTCTCACTAAAGAACAAAAAACCTTAAATGCAATAAAAACTGTATTGCCTGCTTACAGAGAGCAAAGATTTAGTTGGGTGTTACACAGAACTGACTTTAAACATACTGTAAAGTGATCGTGTCCAAGTGTCACTTCTCTTAGTGCAGACAGACATAGATACTGATACAGTGAATTTATAGCTGTGTCTCTACAATCAGTGGAACAATTTCTGGACAGTGTATCCACTTCACATGGCAGCAAAACAAGGTTCTCAGGGTTCTTAGGGGGAATTGTTGGTAATAAGGTAACCTCATCGGTTTATTCTAGATCTCACCCCCACCTTGGTCACTGGCCGTCTGATAACCTGTGTGCTGATGCCATCTCGCCAAAGCTTCTTCTAATGTAGCTCTCACGTGACTAAATCCTCTACTTGAATCTTTCTCTTCCTTGAGGTCATTTATGGAAGCAAGATAAGGACTGCAATATTTAAGAAGTGGGAAAGAATTTTCAAAGCATATCACTATATGATAAGCCTAATCCAGTTGATGTCTTGCCTTTAAATTGTTTGAACATTGGATGGACTTGGCCAATTGAATGTGAGTCTGTTTTTAATCACTAAAATTTAATAGCACCTCTCTGTGGGAGAATTGACAAAGGGAAGAGAAATATCTTTAATGAGGGTTTAAAGCAATAAATGATGCTTCTGTAGAAATGATGGTCCCCCTTTCATATCTCAGTAGTAAGAATTATAAGGATAACTACTCATATGATTTTTAGCAATACGTATGCTAATTTTTTGCTGTAGTCACAAAACAGCTCTTCTGCAGGTGAGAAAACTAAGACTGGTAGGAGAGGCGAAGAAATGTCCCAAAGCCACAGAGCAAAGCAGATTTTGCAGCCAGGTTTTCTGAAGTTTAAATCTTGCTTTCTGCCTGCAGAATGCTGTCTTTCATCCCTCGCAGAATAAGAGAGGGGAGGAAAAACAGCTTTCTCACATGTAACTGTCACGAACTTCGGGTTCTGTAATGAAGACACAAAGCTTCCTGTTTAAAATTACATGTGGAGTGACGATGCGGCTGTGGGTGAAGGGTGTTTGTTTGTATCTCACTTCGTACACAAGCAGCTCAGCGCTTGCTTTGATCTCATGGTTTGAAAATACCCGATTTCAGCTGACAGATTTTTTTCAGTTTGACTACAACATGACCTTATTATTTTAAATCATGAGGATGTGTGGATGTTTGGGCGGTTTCCTAGAAGGCTTTGTTTCTATAACATTATTGCAAAATGTGCACCCATCTCTCTGTATGTGTATGTTTTTGTGTGCATGTGTATACGCATACATATAGCCGATAACTTTAACTTTGTAACAGGACCAAATGTACCATGGAAAACAGTCATAGTTCTAGAAGCTGTGAGGTAGTAAATTTATTTATTTATTTATTTATTTAGTACTGGGAATTGATTTCAGGGCCTTTGTACTGAGCTACATCCCTAGCTCTTTTTTTTTTTTTTTTTTTTTTTTTTTTTTTAATTTGTTTCTTTTGAGATGGCATCTCACTAATTTGCTAAATTGCCCAGGCCAGGCTCAAACTTACAGTCTTCCTGCCTCAGCCTCCCAGGATCTGGAATTGTAGGCGTGTGCCACCACCACACTTGGCTGGCAGGTAACCTTTTATTCCATGAAATTACAATTTCTGATTACCACCGAGTTTATGTTATTTTTCCATAGAAGCAGTTGTCTTTGTAACTAAGACAGTTTAGTTATCTTACTAGAAGCCTTAGTTGAAGGTCAATACCCAAGTTGTGGCTGTCCAGTGTCTGGTTTCCTTTTATTCTTTTAACTGTTTCTGTGGATCAGTCAAGTTTTGTTTGTTTGTTTGGGACTGAACCCAGAGGTCTTGTGCATGCTAGGCAAACGCTCTACCACGGAGCTGTTTGCTCAGCTTACGTTTATTTCTTGAGGGTAAAGAGGACCAGCTTCCTTCCTGGTACCTCGAGTGGAATGAGAAGGCAGAGCTCCTTCTTCAGTGATGTGCTGAATTAAGGACCCCAGCAGAGAAGGGCAGAAGCAAAATTCTTCCACTGATGGGGCATAGTGTGAAATAGTCTATCATGCCCCGTGGACTGAAACAGGATTAAAATAAGAAGTCCAAGAAAGATAAGGAACAGAGATACTTAGTGCCAATAAAAATACCTTGGAGATTTTCTTAAACTTTTTTTAAAAGAAGAAATAACTTAGTCCATTATTAAAATAATGATTGCCTTTATTTCATGGTCATACATTTGTCCTATGAAGTTAGGATTAAGATTTTCTACTTCAGATTTAAAATACATACTAAATAAGTGACTACTGTGGTATTATTTTGAACAATATTTAAGTTTACACTTTGATTGTGTGCCCATTATAATAAATGAACAGATTGCTTTCTTGTCCCTTTTAAAAATGTTATTGATTATTGGATGGTTTTAATATCTAGTTTGAAGCTTTCACTCCAGTTCAAACTTCAAGAATCATTGCATTAATAGTTTTATACATCATAGCTTTAATGAGCAGATATATTTTTTTCTAGCAAACACTGCAGAAAAAGATGATGGACATTTTGACTAGGGCTCCTATAATATTCAGTACTTAGAAAGGATATGAATTGCCTGGGAATCTTGTTAAAATGCAGATTCTGGATTAGTACCCTGGGCCTGGCTGGATGCTTCAAAGTTTCTGGGTGACACTGGAGACAATGGTCTGTAGACACTTTGAGTCCCGAGGGTAAGTGTCACATTTTCAGCATTCTTAAAATGTAAACATAATGTATACATGTTATATAAATAAACATATATTTAAAGTGTTGTTCTTGTCAGAGGTTAATAGAAAATCTGTCTGGGTTTTCTCGAGCGTTTCAGTATGTATCTATCAGAGATCTATAAATGTACTTTTTCCTTTGTTCCTGTTCTCACTTTTTAAATTCTTAATTGTCATTATTTTAAGAGAGTTCTTCTAGAAATTTCACAGATATGCAGTGTGTCTCTATACCCGTGGGATAAGTGCACCTCACCAGTGTTCGCCTCATTTGCTAAGAAGGACAGTTTTAAATTATAGTTACTCACGCACATCAGTTATACAAGGTAGGGGTTTCACTGTGATAGTTCCATATGCGCATGCGCTGTGTTTTGATGTCTCCGCCCTCCTTTCTCCCCTCTCTCCCCGCCTCCCCCGTGCCGCCCCTCCCCCAGTAGTCCTACCTTTGGACCATCTTTCTTGCTTGTTTCCATACCTAAGAGAAAACATGATATTTGTATTTCTGTGTCTGGCTTATTTAGCTTAACGTGCCTCCAGTTCCATCCATTTTGCTGCAAATGACATAATTTTGTTCTTTGTGGCCCATACTTCCTCCAGTCTATATTTATGCCATGTTGTCTTTGCCCATTCATTTGTTCCCAACATGAGTGGTTTGTGTTGGCGGGTGATGTGTCCCTGCGTGAACTCATCTTGAGATAGTTGAAATGAAAACCTCGGTTTTAGGGGGTTCTAAAATTGAACTCATCCCATACAGACTTTTTCTGGACATCAGAGAAAGTTTAAAAGACCTCACCTCATTCGATGTTTATTTGTAATGTTTTAATTTTTGGCATCAAAACTGCTACTAATGTTAACAGTGACCCTATTTATTACCATTACTGGGCTTCCTTTCTGCCCAAGAAGGTAAGAACATGTTTTTTCTAGTAGTAATCCCAGCTGCTCAGGGGGCTGAGGCAGAAAGATAACAAGTTTGAATCACTGTGGGTAACTTAGTGAGAACTTGTCTCAAAATAAAAACTATAAAGGACAGAGGCTGTAGTTCAGTGGTAGAGCACCCCCTGGGTTTCAACTTCATTTTTGCCCCCGCCAAAAGTATATTAGAGTACATAATTGAGGTGGATATTAACATATAATTTAAATAACTCCACTGTGTAAAATATTTGCAAAAGAAATCTAGGAAATTTTTCATCACAAAAATTCTGATACTAGCACCATGCATCAGTGAGCAAACTTTTTATTAGAAATAAATTTGGAGCAGAAATGAAAGCATGTATTTGGGCACAGATTCCCTTGATTCTGGACAAATTCAAGTAGCATAATTCAAAAAGTAAAAAAGCACCTTACGGACTTCTCTGTGAGGCTTACATTGAATTTCTCACCAAATAACACACTTTGAACTGATGGGATTTTTACTTAGGTTGCTGAAAGTACAAACTTTTCATGTAAAGAGGGTCAACAGCCCTTTCAAATGTGGGGTGGTTACTGGGAAAATTGGTTCTGATCCAACCACATCTGCACACCTTCTAGGATCCTGTATAGACTTGAATGATTGATAGAAGATTGTGGAATAGAATTTTTTTTTTTTTTTAAGGAAGGAAAGGTTTATTTAGCTCACAGTTTGTAGAGGTTTCAGTCTATACTTGGCTGGCACCAAGGCAGATGGAATAGAATTTTTTATACCAAATCTAAATGTAAGTCATTACCTTTAGTAACTGAAATTTTACTTTCCCTCAATATGTAGCAGTATTTTAATATTACTGATCTGTCCAATTACACTTTCATCCTTTAGTCTTGGCCAACCTTTGGACCATAACAACCCTCAAGTCCCTGTCAACATTTATATCTTGAAAATATTCACTACATATCTCTTGGTTACTTTTCTCTCATTGCTGGGACAAAACACCTGATGCCCAAAATTAAGGAAGGAAAGGTTTATTTAGCTCACAGTTTGTGGAGGTTTCAGTCTATACTGGGCTGGCTCCAAGGCAGAGTGGCACATGGCAGAGGGCAACAGTTCATGGTGGCGGAAGACAGCAAAAACAGCAAGAGCAAAAAAGGGAGGAGCAGAAAGCAAGCCTCTTTCCCTCCCCTACATTGTATGCAGACTGTCTGCCCCAGGGCGGGTTTAGCACTCACACTCATAATCCCAGCATTGGACCATGGATCAATCATAAACTCTAGAAGCCTGCCCCATGCATGAGGCTTTGCAGGGGAGGGGCAGCTGGACACAAACCATAATGACGTAGTATTGTTCTTTCCTTCAAACAAAATTATCCATTACTTGAATCATTTACTTCTAATTCCATCTTATCCCCCTTTGATACTTTCTTGATAATTTTTCTCCAGATCACCCATTATTCCTCCACATTCCTCTCTCTCCATCTAGGAGTCAAAACTGAGAAGCAATAACACACTCCATGGCGTGACTGAGGGCAGAGGGATGGATAATGCTCTGCGGCTGTGCCGCAGTAGTCCTTCGAGAGTGGACCCCAGTCGGCAGCAGCATCTCTTGGAGACATATACAATGCAGGTTCTCAGGCCTCCCCCAGACTTCCTGCTCAGAGGTTGGGGCTCAGTCATTCACATTTTCAGGAGCCCTCGGGGTGATTCAGATGCACGCTAGGATTTGAGAACCGTGCCAGATAACTTTGACTGATTCCCAACATTGTACTAAATGATGATATAACTAATGACATTAACATCACAGCTTCTGCCGTGAGAATGCCAGGAAACCCTCACTGTGGACCTTAAAGGTGATTCTGGTCTGTGTCCATGCTGCCTTGCACTGACTCCTGCAGAAGTTACTGTTAGGGATACCTCCTACTATGTCAAGCTAGTTAAACTCCTGCCACATCTATTAGGACTGTACCACTGCCACACCCCATGTACCGTGTGGCTCAGAAAGACAATTAGGGAAGAGAAAAACATCTAACAGACCTCTCTCTTGGCATCATGGAAATAGTCTTGCCCCTTTCCTGTTCATGATCAATAAGCAGGTTTGAAATGGGACTTTTCTCCATCCTGGGGACTGACCAAGCTTCATGTGTTGACACTTAGCCTAGAAGCTTGCATGAGTGTTCTGTATCCTTTTGGGCCACCATACTGACTTAGTCAGCTTTTCTTTTTATCTTCCTTTGAGGGGGCATTATTTATATTGTTTTCTTGCAGTAGCATGGACTAATAAAAAATAAAAATTGAACAAAAGGGCTGGAATGTGGCTCAGTGCAAAGGCCCTGGGTTCAATCCCCAGTACCACCAAAAAATAAGGTGAAATTAAAAATGCATTAAAAACAAGTTCAAAGGAATTGGTCAGTTTTCTTCAGAAGTGTCTGAAGTCAGGAGAATATATTTTAAGTTTACAATTAAAGACTCTCTCTTTTTGCAAGCTCCCAATTCTTTTTGACAAGTGGAAAAACCAAGTGGCTTCCCCCCGGATAGGCTTTGGGGCAGAGATGGCTGCTGTCATAGCCCAGGATGGGAGATGTGAAGCATTTTCACCGGAGGCTTTGGGATGTGGTCTTCATGTCCCATCCTGTCACTTCCTACTTGACTGGCGTTGGCCAGTCGCTGAGCCTCTCTGAGCCTTCCTGTTCTGATCTGCCAGTGAGCATGCTCCCAAATGCTGTCCTGCAGTATAGAGCGGGATGAGGCCCGGAAAGGTCCAACATACACGGCAGAAACACACCCTGCTTTAGGATTTTTGTACTTTACAATGGGGCAAAAGTGAAGAGCATCCAGTAGAAATCGTCCTTCCAATGTTGAATTTTGCCTTTTCTGTAGAATAGGGATATGTGAGCCTATCTTCTCCTGCAGTGCTCGGCAGCAGCAGGGACCACAGCTCCCAGATAGCCCCAGGATTGCGAAGGGAGACCGCTGACGCTCTCCGGTGTGCTGTACCGCTAAGCTGCGATGTTCATTGGTTCAGTGGATTGAATGCGTATTTGGCTTATGATATATTCAGTGTTCAATGGGTTCATCAGGACGTAGCCCCGTAAGTCAAAGAGCATCCATACTGACATATACTGTATTTCCCTGAAAATAAGATCAGCACCAAAAGACACAATAGGACTTATTTTTAGGGGAGGTCTTATTTTCTTCATGTACCGTACACCAATCTACATCTATCTTTTCATGCATAAAAATCTACATTTATTCAAACACATACCATCTTCTTCTGGAGCATCCTATACCTCTGCAAGCCCCCAGTTCTGGCCTGGACTTTTCCTGACTCCATTTCCTGCAGAGGCGTGGGCCCCAACTGCTCATGCCCCGCGCTGGAGCTCTCGGTCACCGCGTGCTCCTTGTCCGTGCGGGGGTCAAGCGCACCGGCAGCACAGCGTTGGTGATTTCAGCCCGTGAACTCTCCCCCACGTCACGGCCTCTTGCAGGCTGGCTTCACAGAGTTTGCATTGAATCAAGTGTTCATTGGAGACTCACGAGACAGAAGTGGCAACAAAAATGAGAGTTAAGAATGACGGTCCTCACAGAAGCCCTGAAGAATAGCAGGCACCAAAACTCAGAAACCGTTTCTTTATTTCACACGAGTGCGTTAAACACGTCTGCTACAGCACACGATGTTCTGAACTGTGAAGATTCACAATAGACAACCCACATCCGGGCGCTGTCAACTGCACACGTTATTCACGCACCGTGTCTGTACTGCGATTGGTCATTCGGCCGCAAGTTCATCTGTTTACGTAGGTGTTTTCCTCTGGTCCAAAGGAAGCTGCTTGAATTTTTATAATACTTAACTTTAATGTATATTATCATTTAAGTATTAATGTCAATAATATTGTTTATGTACATTTAACTATGTATTAATATTATCATTTTATAATTTAATACGTCCGTTGCGTGTTGCCACAGATGCACTAAACGCATCCATTTGGCTGATGATCTTAACTGGGGCTTATTTCAGGGGTAGGGTTTATATTACGAACATCCTGAAAAATCATACTAGGGCTTGTTTTCCAATTAGGTCTTATTTTGGGGGAAATGTGTCTACTTAGATGCCACTTTCCATTAGTGGTGAAAAGGCTGTCAATCTGGAGCAAAGAGACGCAGGTTTATTTTATAAGGATTGAAAGAAGGCAAGGGACATTAGGTGGGAAGATCTTAGTGGACCTTAGTGGTCAAAGTTCCCTGATGTTTCATTCCTCAGTGGGAAAAGCCTTGGGAAATTAAGGATTGAAAGGCTAAGTAGCATCTCAGGATCTTCCATCCATTAGGTGGTGAGTTTGTCCAATGCCACAGTCACTTTCTGTACCATTAGAGACTCTTTCTGCGCATCTGTCCTTGAGGATTACCCTGGGGATCAGTCTGGGACAGGCAGAACTACATGAGGCCAGTTACAATGGCTAAAGACAGGGGTTCTCAGGATTTCTTTGTTTAACATCTCTAAAGAGAAAACCATCTCCCCCCACGCACTGGAGTCAGTGCCTCGCCTCTGCCTGCGCACCTGCTCTGAGCTCAAGTGCATGGTATGGGTGTCTGCATGGTGCTTGGTTCCAAGTTCCCTCCTCCTCTGCTGAACCAGTAGGACCCTGGTCCTCCTATGCAACATTATTTCACAAGCCCCAAGCCATAATTTTTACATTTGAGATAAATGAATTACAGACAAACAACTCAAAAATGGGCATTCTTTTCTAATGCGAGACAGTTACTTTCTTGGTTCTACTCAGTGAGAATAGCTCTATGGATTAGCTATTTTCATCTGCCAAGTTCACAAACTTTTAAAGAGGGACTATAGTATATATTTGACAAAAAAATCATTGCATGAGGAATTTAGATGGTCCATTTCAGAGATCCTGAGAGCCTTACTGTAAGAAATGCCTAGTCAAACTGTACTTCAGTGATGTGCCTGTAGATATTAGTGCAAACGCATGATCTGTGCCCTCTCATTTAGGTTTTGGCCATGAAAAACTTTTGAGGATGTATAAAATCAAGCTTGCTTTTTTCTGCAAAGCTATGAAATAAAATAATGGGAATTGAACCAAACCACAAAGTTCAACAGTGTCTACCGGTTTTCCAAACTTGTATTTTTATGTAATGTACTTTTAAAAGTACACAATTCAATAATTAGGGAGTTCTTTTTAATGTCAATTTTTTTAAGAGCAGAATACATTTATTGAAGGAAAGAAAGCTCCTGTCTGAGAGAGGGACAGAAGGGGAGCCCAACTGGGTTGCCCTGGGAATTTAATGTCAATGTTATTGTGCCTACTTTGGATTGTACAATTTTAGTTGGCAAATATGTACTTACAATCATTGTTTTAGTTACTGTCTCATTGCTGAGACAAAACACCTGATATCCACTAGTTAAAGGAGGACAATTTTATTTTAGCTCACAGTTTGTAGAGGTTTCAGTCCATCGGCAGACTGGCTCCATGGCAGGGCAGCGTAGCAGAGGGACACAGTAGAGGAAAAACAGTCCATGGCATGACAGGCAGGAAGCAGGCAGAGAAAAGCAACAGCAGCAAGCCTCCCTTTTCCTTATTATTCCATTGTGGGTACTGGTTTGTGTCACTCACACCCACAGTGAGTCTTCTGCCCTCACTAAATCCATCTAAGCCACACCTAGAACCATGCTAATCTAATCAGTGGACTAATCCAGTTATCACACACCCACAGTGGGTGGGGCTACTTCCCTAAAGCCCCACCTGTGAACACATGAGGCTTTAGGGGGACATCTGAATACAAGCTACAACAACTATCAAATCTAAATAGTAATATATATAAAAACCACTATCAACTTTATTTTGATCACCTAAAAAAATATTAAAGCAGGGCTGTCTGATGGAACTTTCTGGTACAATGACTCTTCGCTGCATATGGCTATTGAGCATTTGAACTATGACCAGTGCAACTAAGGAACTGAATTTTCAATTGTATTACTTTTAATCAAGTTAAATTTTAAAGCCAAACATGGCTAGTAACTACCATATTGGGCAACATTGATCTAGCTCTACACTAAATTTTTCATAGAGACAACTCTAGAAGACCTTATTTTTAAGAAACTGCAGATATTTTCAGAAATGAGGTTTCTACCCCTCAGCCCCTTTGCTGCTAATTTGAAAGTAGACACTGTGCCTGGTGTTAAGAAAATCTATATGTAGAGATTTCAAATTGATGAAACTAAAGTCCAGAGTGATTATCTCTTTGGACAAGGATTAACATTCAAGGGGCTGGGGAGACAGCTGGGGAGATGGCACAAGTGCCTGCCTGGCAAGCACAAAGTCCTGAATTTGATTTCAGGTACAAAAAAAAAAAAAAAATCAATGCACAAGAATTAACCTTCAAAAGGCTCATATGGTCTTTTTAAAAATATGCTTTTCTCTCTCTTTTTAAAAAAATAAATTCACAAAATTCAAATGAAATAGAATAATTCACAGAACCACAGAGAGTTCCGGTGATGGAGTCCATGGTGTGCTGAGCTCCAGGACCACCCGTGCTGAAGTCAGTCACTGGTCTCTGGCACAGGATGCTAAATCTGCCTGTGTTTGTCCTGTGAGCCGTGTGACACTCATCAGGATTCGTAGCATGGTGTGGGACAGGGCACATCCTAGCTTTCCAGACAGACACAGAAAGGGCTTTCTGAGTAACAATCAATCACTGAAAGGCAGTTTTTGTCTTAGCTTTTTATTTTCATTTTTCTTTTCTAAAAATTAGCAGTGTATGCCTACCACAAACAGACTTAATGGGCATTGTCCAAATTCTTACCTGGGTGAAACCTCTGGCACCTGGGGCAGGTGTGGTGGGCAGCCCTGCTTCTCCGCCTCCAGTTCCTGGAGAGAGCAGGTACCAAGAACTCAGGTCATTGGGGCTGGGGATTTAGCTCAGCGGCAAAAGCGCCTGCCTGGCATGCGCAAGGTCGTGAGTTTGGTTCCCGGTACCGGAGAAAAACCAAAAAAAAAAAAAAAAAGAACTCAGGTCAGGTGACAGGTGACTGCCCAGGAGGCAGGGCAGAAGGGATACGGGGCAGGTAGAATTAGAAACAGTGCCTTTGGCCACAAAACCTCTGTGTTCCAGGACTGTTGGCTGAGCTGGCCCCAGACAAGAAGGACTTAAACAAGTGTGAATAGTCAGGTTCCGGCCTCTCTGGGGACCATGGACCCCACGCAGGGGAGGGAGCGACATTGGTCACCAACACAGCCACCTTCTGTTCACTTGCCACATCACCTCCTATGAGGAACGCACTCTCTTGATTCTCAAAAAGCACTTCACGTTTGAAATTCTGTGTGTCTTGCATTCCCCACTGTGCCCATTGATGTTTCAGTAATAGGAGGAAAATGTGTGCTAATTGACAGTGGTCTTCCTTCTGTGTAATTTTTCAGAAGCCACTTCCCTCGGGGAATTCGTTTTCTCTAATCTCAGCAGGTGGCTTTGGTATGAGACACACATGGTACAAGCCCCAAGGCCGCTCATGAAAGCAGACAGCACTAACTCGGCCGTGTGGCTCCATGTGGGCTCCCGGGATGCTGGTTCACAGGGAGGTTAAGTACCAGCCGGTTACATTAAGATTCTGTGATTAATTTCATGTTGCCTCCTAAAAACTATGATGACACTTTGAAACCTAATCTTTAAAAATGTCAAATACAGAAAATAAATTCATTTCTCAACGTCCTCCCAGTTTCAACAGTAGATTCAAATCAGTTTCGTGAGAGTTGCGTCATAGTGACCTGTACTTCATTTTCATTTTTGAGGAGGCACAAGCAATTAATTGTCAAATATCAGCACTATACCAATTCCGTTGCTGAACTGAAGTAGTTTTCTAGCTCATGTTGCAGTACTTTAGATAAAAACAAAACAGTTGTCTATAAGGTTGGTGTAATCTTATATATGGTAAGTGTGACAAATAAATTTGGCTTTGTAAAACTACCATGCATTTTGTAACGTAGAGTAGGTACCCTTGTTGATGGTTTCAGTTTACCTGAACATGCCGCTTAGAAACAGATCTAGAGTGCAGAGGTTGACTGTGGAAGTTTAATTTCCAGGAAAACAAAATCTTGAACAGGTAACAAAATGTAATTATTGACATTGTCACAAGACTCTGATTAGACTAATTTGTGCACACACACAACGATTTTATAATGTATAAGGTTGCAAAGATTATACTAAGAAAGACCTAAGTGAAGCAGAAAATATTTACTATGCACTCCAAAAACGCATTTTGACTTCACCTTTGAGGATTTACCTTGTGTTAAGAATACTCTGTGGTGGGTTTGTATTGTGCGCTTTTCCTGTGGGCTGGGGAGAGTCTGACTGTGACTCCGCAGTGTTCTGCTGGAGGGGCCTGGAGGGGTCATCACTCCCGCCCCCAAGCAGCCTCGCCTAGAGACTTGGGGACAGGGGAGGGAGAATGAACCTAGGAAACACGCTTTCCTTTAGGAAAATACTTGGGAATTTGGTGTAGGTCCAAATTATCTGAGTGTGGGTGTGTTTGTGCCAAAGCTGCCATTCCAGGGCAGGGAATCACAGGAAGGCAGCAGACCTTGGGGCTTTAAGTGGGCCAGCACACCGCTGCACCATACATTACAGATTTTTTATTGACATGTGAGTTTTACAGTCAGATTTTTTTAGAGTGGTTGGTCCGTGCCTCTTACAGATAAGGGAAGACTTAAAAGGATGGGTAGCGGAGCATAATTAAGAACGCCTCTCGTGGGTCCAGGTTCAGCAACCTCCAAGCAATAGCACCTCCTTTTTTCTCCATGAATTTGGACTGGACATAAAGCTATGACCTAGGAAGAGGCTCACTGTCTCCCCACACCTCTGGCCATGAGGACTTATAAAGCAGCATCCCTTACAAACAACTGTCCCCTTTAGATGTGGGGATTACAGCCCAAGAGCCCTAGCAGTTGGCTGAGATTCCAACTGGTACCCTATATATATATATAAAATCCTTATATGACCGAT
>NW_004955497.1:6197437-6235362 GCF_000276665.1 Chinchilla lanigera | reverse complement strand
CATAATATTTTTTCCTATAAATACAGAACTATGGTAAAGTTTAATTTACAAAGTACAATAAGAGATTAACAATAATAAAGTAGATAACTGTAATAATATATTACAGTGAAAGTTATGCGAATACAGTCTCTTAGTCCCTCAACATAGCTTACTGACTGTTGATCTCAGATACTTCAATATAAAATGTTCCCCACTCTTTATTAAGCTGATAATTTATCCCTTTTCATGTAAGGGAAAACACTGTATGGCTTCTCAGGCATATCTGAATTGCTAGCATCACTACACTTATGGTTTGAAGCCATTACTATTTAAAATAAGGGTTTCTTGAATGCAAGTGCTGTAATTCTGCAACAGTCAATCTGAAAACCAAGACATGTGCTAACTGACTAACAGGTGAGTAGCATATACAGTGTGGATACTGGGAACAAAGGGATGATTCAGGTTTGAGTGGAACAGAGTGAGAAGGCAAAGAAATTTCACTAAGCTACTCAGAAGGGTGCACAATTTTAAACTTGCAAAATTGTTATTTCTGGAGTTTGTATTTAATATGTTCAGAGCACAGTTGCCCGTGGATAAGTAAGCCACATAGATAAGGGCACTCTAGTAAGGGGTCAGGAAGGCATCTGCTAGGGCTGCTGAGAAGCAGGGAAAGACCTATGCAACCAGTCTTAGAGAGGGTAGAGACAGTCTCCCACCAAAAGAAACAGATAAATACTGTTTACCTCTGTATTTGAACATTTCGCACAGGTTTAGGGCAGAATGATTAGGCTCCCATACAGTGCTTTCCCTTACATGACAGGATAAGTGCCCTTACTTCTATATCATTCAGGGACAGGGAAGTAAGCCTTTCCCCAAAACAGACCTTGTTCCTAAGAGTGTGTTGCCCACAACAGGACATCAGCTTAGGATTAAGATAGGATGGTACCCCAGGCTTTCCGTTGGATTTAGAGAAAGGTGATTCAGACAGCTTTCCAGAGTAATGGGTTTTGGGGGCACAGGTCAGCTTTCCTGAGGCAAATCCCCCTTAAGGCAGGCACCCAGGGTTGCTTGCAACTCACAGACCAAACATACACAGCCACCATCCCCAGACATCTGATTCAGGCTTCACAGGAGCAGGCAGCCAGAGGTGTGATTCAGCCAGAGGTGTGATTCAGCCAGAGGTGTGAGCCCACCGCTCATGATCTAGCTGCTTCACACAATTATGTTCCTTCACCAGACTGGCAATCTAGACCGTTCCCCGTGATGCAGAACTTCCCCACAGGGCCATTGGCAGGGCCAGATGGGGTTTTCATATTCAGCTGGTGCCTCGCCTTCCCGGGCTCCTCTCTTGTAATTGGACCAGAGCCCAATCCACCAGCGCAGCCCATACTTTTCTACTTAACCCATTGCAGATAGAAGTTGCCTCCCTGGGCAGATTGCAGGCGACATCTCCTTGGCTAAGGTCATCAGTTAGACCTACCTGTGTCACCTCGGTAATTTCATTTCTGTAAGCCTACACCTACTCACTCATGAGGTGATGCTGATGGGATCATGAATATATCGCAGCAACTGACTGTGGCATAAGAAATGAAGCTAGTTTTACTATTGCAAATGAAAATTTTCCTGAGTATCAGTAAAAGCAAGTTTTCCCAAACCTCAAAAGACAGATACTGTTTCCCAAAGAATAAACAAAGCCTAGAGACTTGAAGGGAAATATCTAAAATTATAGCACAGGGTCCCAGAGAGGGCTTGTGCCTCCCTGCCCTGGGCTGGTTGTCTAAGAGTAAAGTGGTAGAGATGTAGGAAGTTAGCAGATTTCAGCAAAATTCTTTAGAAACGCTGAAAGGTACTAGTTCATTGTAGATAATTCTATAAAACCACAAAGAAAGACCTATAAATCTAGGTGCTTCTGACCATGGGTAACCACTTGCCATTGTAACATATTCTTTTCTTCTATTATTTATAAATGCATCTCTAAACCCTGAGATCATGCTTTTTTAAATGATGACAGCTAACAAAGAGCCAAAGTACTAAGTGCTTTTCTTGCATTCTGTTTTGTAACATAACTTTTAAAATATTTTTTACTTAATGTACAGTGAACATTTTTCTATAAGCATGGCAGTCTTCACATAATTTTAATGAGTTAGAATTATTTTGAATAAAGTACCGTGGCTTATTTAGCCAATTTCCACTCTCAAGGCCGTCTCTAATTTTACGGTTGGAAGCATACCTGAAGGGATATCCTTGAGTCCACATTTCTCACACCTATGATTTTTCCCTAAAAATTTCTAGAAAAAGATCTGAATTCCAAATTGCCTTCTAGATAACTCTTTGCAACCACCCCATCAGGGAGCACGTGAATGCTCAGTAGACTTTGTATTCCATTGTGTGTACAGTTGCACAGACAAAGGAAGACAGAGTCATTTTGATGACTGTTGAACAAGTCTTGATTTACTGGGTGTGCTCAGTGGTGCCTGCTGGCAGCTCAGTCTCACTCAAGAGACAGAAGAAGCAGGAAGCTAACTTGAAAAGAGGGTTGCAAATTACCTTCTCTCTCTTCTCTGCACCAGTCCAATTTCCACTCATCCATTAGGTCCATTTGGGGGCACCATCTTTGCTATGGTTGAATTCCCCACCAGGACTCCTATTGACATTTAATCCCCACTCTAGGAGGTACTACCTAGGTGGAAACTTAGGCCAACTTTAGGCTGGAAAGTGGCACCGTGGGAGGTAATTAAGGTAAAATGAGGCCAGAAGGATGGGGCTCTAAACCAACAGAACTGTGGCTTTATAAGTGAAGGAAAGAGCCGAGTAAGAATGTTCGGTCTGGTCATATGAGGCGCTATGCCACCTCAGTCCTGCAGAAGTTCCCCACCAGCAAGAAGAATCTTGCCAAAAGCAGCCATTCAACCTTGACATTCCCAGCCTTCAAATCTGTGAGTCAAACCTTCATTCTTTATCAGTCACTCAGTGTATTCAGTTACAGCAACAGAACAAGAACTAAGAAAATATTGGAAAGTAGTTACAAACAGGAATGAATTCGGTTTAACGGATGATTAAAGCGTGAGGAAATATAATCAATGAGGAAAGATGAAAGGAATCATGCTTGATTATCCTAAAGAAAAGGAGGCCAGATAATGACCTAATTACTATTTAAAGTTATAAAGAGCTTTAAAGATAGTATTTTTTCTCATTAGTGGAGCGTTGAGTAAGGATAGACCATATTAAAACAAGATTTCAGCCATAACCCTGTAACACCTATAACCCTAGCACTTTGAGAGGGTGAGGCAAGAGGGTCTTAAATTTGAGCTCAACCTGGACAACTTAGCAATTTAATGAGACACTGTCTCAAAGTAAAAAATAAAAAAGGGCTGGAAATTTAGCTCAGTGTTAAACACTTGCCTGGCACGTACAAGGCCCTGGCTTCAATCCCCACTACTGCCAAAAACAAAAACATAAGCAAAACAAAACAAAAAACTTTTCTAGTTGAAGACAATGACAGTGCTTTAGATGAATTATCTCATTTAGTCAGGGTGAAAACCTTTTGATTTACCATTTGTCTGAGTTCATAGACAAGGCATTTAAAGAAATTCCTTAACTGGCTGAAGTACCCACAGCTAGTACCCTATTCACCACTGTACACCCAAATGTCTAGCACTATGCCTGGAAAATATTTTATGCTCAGTGAACACTTCTTTATTGAATGTAGACTGAAGATGTCAGAACTAGGACTTGACTCCAGATCTGCTAGATTTCAATGTCCAATCCCTAAGCACTAGGTGCCCCTGTGCCCAGTATACACTCAGCACTCTGGATATCCTGAGGATCAAGGTGACGCAGACAGCAGCGGCTCCCTCGGGAACGGGGCGCAAACCTCGGTCCTGCCATCGGCTTTCCCTCCGAGACTGTGGCCGTACACCTCCACATGCTCAACGCTTCTACAGTTCTCCCTCTCAAGCCTGCAGTCTCGTGGTTTCAGCCCCTTGCTGTCCACTGCAATCTGTAAATGCTAAGTGGAAAATTCCTGAAACAGATAATTCATCAGTTTTTAAGCAACATTTATTGCAGCATATATGTGTTATAATTCCTCTATGCTTTTTATTACTTCCTGGCGCTGACTATGCCTACCTTATAAACTTTACCATAGGTGCGTATGTGCAGCAAGACGTAATACAGATGGGTGCAGCACTGTGTGTGGTCTCAGGCCTCCCCGGGGTACCCTGGGACATGCTCCATGAGCAGAGACCCTGCTACCAGGCAAGGGAAGAGTCCATGGTACAAACGTCACTCAGCCCCAACGCTACGTGGGCAAGCCTTTCCCCTAAACCTCACCTCAGTGCAGCGAGCGGAGCTTCTTGTGCCCTTCATCCCTCAGTGGCAGTCACGCCTCACGCCCCTTTCTGAGGTGAGTTCCCCTCCTTGCTCCTGTTGGTTCTCCAGCTTGTCCTTTCACAGGCAGGAGCTGGCCTGCAGACCCTGGATCCTGGTCTACCCCACATCCTGAGTTTAGAGAAACAGTCACCTCCCAAGAGCAGGTCTCACCAGGGAGAGTTCCAAGCAGCAGCTAAGGAAATGGCTCTTATACCCAGCCATCTTATTTACTATGCATACTTGCTATGAAGATATGGAGACATTTCCCTCATCTGGAGACCACACAGGGATCCTGAGTGCACTTCCCTCTCTCCCCAGCTGCCTTGGACGTCCCCACCATGCCCACCTTCACCTCCAGCCCAGCACTGGTCCAGCTGTTATGGGCATCCCCTGGATCTCTAGCCTCCAATATATTGGAAGTAGGCAGGTACCTCAGTGAAGAAAGGAGGCCTCTTGCCTGAACTTAGGGAAGCTGTCCAAGCCCAGCCTCAGAATTCTCTCCTGGGCTCCCATTGGCAGGTAAGGTGCACACCATGTGGGGAGGAAATGAAGAGTTGGTGGACAAGTGGGACGTCACATTGGAGCCAGAGAGAACGGGAACTTTTATGTTCCGAATCATCCTCTGTGGCTGACATCCAGTTGAAAATCTGGGTTTAGAAATGGTGGTGGTGGAAGGGTACACAGGTGATTTTGTACCTAGTGTGGTCCTCATAAAATCTGAGAGCTGAACTGCCTCTAACACCTGTCCCTGGTTGAGCTTCCATACGCATTCCAGGTGGCTTTTCTGCCGCCACAGGACATGAGACACAAGGCTCACCGGATCTTAGATTGTTCCGAGTCTACGCTTGTTACTTTTATTTCCAATTCTTCTGGCAAAGCCAAGATTGCCGTAGTGGTTGGTGGTGGGGCAGTGTTTTCTGTGTAGAGAACACCATGTGAGACTGTGAGAAAGAGAATTCAGCTCAGCATGTGCGGCAGGTGATATTCCCAGTAGCCCTGTGCCCAGCCTCCTGCGCTGACCCTGTAACTCCGCTGGTCACTGTCACTCAGGAAGCAAGTGAGAATGATAGTCACTCTAGAGATCCATCTTACACAGATTTGAGTAAGTCAGGCTTTGGCACTTTATTGTCCATGACTTCTTCTCAGACACTTCAGTGACATGTCAAACGGAAATGTGAGTTACTCCTGGAACAGCAGGTAGGGCAGGATTCACATGTTAGTGAGAAAAAGACCATTTTGCAGGAAGAAGCTGTCCCAGACAGGGCAATAGGGACACGCATGGCGCCAGTCCCCAGGGACCACCGGGCTGAGCTAAATTTTGGACAAGGCACGGGGCATCTAGGTGACTGATGCAGAATCACACGTTCTCCCAACCTCCACACCCATGTAGATCTATACTTTGCTCTTGCTCTCTGTCTATGAAAATCCTGTGCACATGCAAGGGACAAAATTTCTTCATGACTCCTCATCACAACGTACTGCTCTGAAGCAGGAATGACAAAGGGACCCCCGCCTCACAAGACTTATTCGTCAGGCGCCTTCTGAGCACTTACGTGTGTTGGCCCCATTCAGATCTAGTCACCCGGCAAATTAGGGGCAAACTGACCTCTCCCCTTCAAGGACAGGGCTTGTGCTGCCGTTCAGGCCCCATCGTTGCTTCCCAAGTGGTCCCCCAGAAGAGACTGCTGGGACCCAGACAGCCTGACTCCTGCTTGGAGAAGGAAGACATTTGTCACGTGTTGTCCCATAACATGCTTGCAGTCTTGCCCCTCTAGCCCCTGTCCACAGTCCAGATGGTACTTGGATGTCCCTAACTGGTAATGTCTACCTTCCCAGAAGACTGTGAGTCCTCTGAGGACAGAGCAGGACACCCGAGTCCCTGGCCTGACCATGTAGGTGTGACCCACTCTGCCCACATTGCCTCGGAGAGCTTTGCCTCTCACTTCCTGGCTGCTACTCTTTTCCCAGGAAACAGGAGGCTGACCCTGGCGGCCTCCATCCCACAATGGTCAGCGGAGGAGAGCAGGTTGAACAAGGCCCAGTTCCTTGCCTTAATTCACTACCACTCTGCAAGGCCACTGCATTACTGCTCACCCAGCTTCCCTCCCAGGTCCATGGCTGAGAGCCCTTTTGCACACCATTCAACACACAAATCCACACCCCCAAGTCCTGTTCCTGGGAGCCCCACTTGGCCAGTAAGCATTCAGGGCACAGCTCTGAAAAAATAAGCAAACAAGTAAATATGACAACTTCCATCACCAGCAAGCTTCCCTGTCAGTTCTCTGAATAGTCATATAGGAGGAACTAAGATGTTCGGTGATATAATTGCAACACAGTTTGCAATTACAAAGTGGGGAGGTTCAGGTGGAAACAAACCGAGTGTCCACTAGCAGCACCAGGAACATTACCCATTCTTTCTACCCAATGGAATGCTATGCACTCACCAAAGCTTAAAAGACAGCTTTAATGTAAAAGTATATGCTATGAAGATATGAAAACATTTCCCTCAGCTGGCACCTACGCAGGCTCCTGAGTGCACAGATCTGAATAATTCAGGCTTTGGCACTTTATCATCCATGACATCTCAGACACTTTAATGACGTGTCACTGAAGCATGTGTTAATAAGTAACGTGGAAACACATAAAGACCAGGCAAATCAGAAAATCAAATGGTCAAGCAAAATCAAAGGGTTAAGTCCATTTATTCACTGCTTGCTCTAGCAGAGAATCAGCCACTGTCACCTGCATTTGAAGAGAGGCAAAGCAGCCAGAGGGTGGGAAAGCTTCACTTCCCATGTGCCCTCGTTGGCGGATACTGGCCTGGGGCACTGCAGGTTGCTAACTAGAAGGAGCATCCAGGGTGGTTGGCTAGGGGGCGTTTCTGGTTGGTACTAAGTTGGAAGTTGGGGCAAAAATCAGGGAAGCTGTCAGTTATTTATCAAGTGCTGGCCACTTGGACTAATGAGAGAGTGGATTACAGATACTGAACTGCAGTTGATAAGACAAATAAATTCTGATGTTCTGTGGCACAGTAGGGTGACTAGCATTTATAGCAATTTATTATGCATTGTTATGGCTTGAGTTGTTACTCTCCCCAAGCCTCATGCAGTCATAGTGGGGGCTTTTTCTGAGGTGGCTGGATTTAGAGTGTGTTTACTGGATTGATTCATGGTGCGATGCTAGACTCAAGGGCACTGGAATTAAGAGTGTGAGTGCTACCTACCCTAAGTAGCCTGGATAAAATATAAGAGGTAGAAAGAGCTGTGGTTATCCCTTGTTACTTTGCTACCTTCTGCCCACCATGAACTGTTTCTCCTCTGTGATGCCACCCTGCCTTGGAGCCAGCTGGTTATGGACTGAAACCTCTACAAACTGTGAGCTAAATAAATCTTTCTCCCTTAACTTTGTGTGTTGATTATTTTGTCTCAGCAATGAGAAAAGTAATGAAGACCTATATCTATTAAAAATCTAAAAGAGAGAAATTTGAACCTTTCCAACAGAAATGATAAATGTTTAAGAAGAGGGAGAGACGCTAATTACCCTCATGGCACACTGTATCACACCACACCCCATAAATATGTACAATTACTATGTATAAACACTGAAATTTTTTAATTATGTATAAATTTTTAAAGATTTTAATAGGCTGTTTGTTAGAGATAGTAGTCTGACTTTCCCCAAGTCTGAGCTGTAGTTAGTAGCTTGGCCTCCTGAGTTGATTACTGTAGATCAAGAGTTGTTGTTGTACTCAGCTGGTTTCTGCAAACTGTAGGTTAGAATTCCACTTTTATATATAATCTATCCATTGTCTGTGTATTCCAACTTTCAGTTAAAAAAAAGTGTATACACAGGCTCACATACACACGCGAGACATAGTTCCACAACCCCCTGCAAACCCCAACTCTGCCCTTGAGCAGCTGGGGCCCAGGTGAGGAGACTGGGCAGCCATCTCTGAAACTGAGTCACAACTAGGCCCCTCATGCTCCTTACCTAGGAGATAGCAAGGAACTGACACTGAGAAGCAAGACAGAAAGCTGCGAGCTGGGTAGCTAGAAAAGCTTCTCACAAAAAACAATAATATTCACACAAAAAGAGGGACTGCACCACCTCCCACCTGGGACCTTTCAGGGCCAGGGCTCAAGACACCTCTCATTCTTCCGGAGCTTTCCTCTGGCGTTAGATGTCCTGCTGAGAAGAGCCTGCTGGACTCTCAGATATTCACCATCTCTGGTTAGTATCTTCATTCTTCACACCTTTGGACGGCTCTACAATCTCTTTAAACCATAACCCTGGGAAACACCACATCTAATGTGCATTCTTGACGCTCCATGATGCCCACAAGAGGAGAAAGTAAGTGATTTCACTTTATTTTTAATTTAAATGAGAAGAGACATCTGAACAATTTTAAAAGATGGGAATGAGCCAAAGAAAAAGAGATCTCCAAATTCAGGTACAGGAATAATTAAAGGAACAAAGTTCAGAGGAGTGAAAATAGAACTGAGACTCGTGGTACATGTGCAGAGGCAAGAGTTCCTTTTGTAAAATCCTGTGATGCAAACGAGCACTTTCCCTTGCCGGTGGAATCTTCCCCAGTGTGACTGCCGCTTTGGGTTGATGCATGGCTGACCACACAGGAGACTATGAATGCCTGGGTTTTTTAGAAACCTGGGCAGAGGCCAGTTGCTGTGCATAATAAGGGTGGGCCAGAAAGTCTGAGTGAAAGAAAAGGTAAACGAAGAGACAGTGAGACCTGAAGAACAGCTCTGAGTTAAAAACAAAATCTCTAACAGGAATTTAATTAAGCTGGTTGCTGTGATGTGTTGAGGTCCTACTCATCTGTCTTCCTGTGAATTCTTAAGTAAAATGGACATCACTCATAATGCTTTATAGTGTAGGAGTGTGGGTTGTTTGGGGAGATTTTGGTTTTGTTTTATTTTTTTTTGAGACAAGGTCTCACTATGTAGTCTAGGCCAGCCTTGAACACACCATGTAGCTGAGGGTGGCCTGGAACCCATGGTGATCCTCTGCCTCAGCCTCCCAAGTGCTGAAATGACAGGCACGCACCTGCCCACCTTTGGGGGAGGATTTTAGGAAGTTATCAGTTATCAGGGTTGATGTGAAAATAAACTAGAGAGAACAGACACACAAAGTGAGTCCATACGTGGTATTTTCCATAAAATGAGGCATGCTTATACTATCTCTCTTTCTCTCTCTCTCTCTTTCCTTGTGCAATGCCGGGGATGGAGCTCAGGAGCCCACCTGTGTTAGGCAAGCACTGTACCACTGGGCTACATCTCCAGCCCTGGTTTGCCTTTTAAGGTTTTTATATCTGTTACTTTACTCTATTTTCCAAAGTGTACCTTAGTTATAGTTTGTTTCCAGGTAACATTATCATCTTGAGAAAACAGTGCCCATTGGAGAGAAAAATTCTTTAGAGGTAACGTGGGGTTAGAAATCACAGGAATTTGAAATCAGCCAGAAGGCCTATCCAGTGATAGTCTTCTCTAGAGACTGAGTTTTGAGCCTTCAGGGCAAGCAGTAGCACAAAGTGTACACAGTGATGAGCAATCCCCAAACTTCACGATCTGATAGTTTTCATGAAGGTGTGATTTTGCTTAACCTCCTTTGGCGCAGTGTGGTCTGCTGGCTTCCTTATGAGTCTGCATGCAATGGGTCTTCTGAGGTCCTCCACAACTTCATCTTAATAATAAAATAAAAATTGCTTAGGTTCTATACCAAGTTTTTGTCTCCTGTCTTAGTCTGTTTTAAGGCTTCTAAAACAAAATACATAACTTACACGTTTCTTTCTCACAGTTCTGGAGGCTGAGGAGTCTAAGATCAAGAGGCAGATAGCCTTGAAGGTCTAGGGAGGGCTACATCCCCCAGAGAGGAGGGCTACATCCCCCTTCTGCTACATGGCAGAAGCAGAAGGGCTAGCATACTGCATGCCTCATGACACCTTTTAAAAGGGCTGTAATCCCATTCACAAAGGAGGACCCTTTATGGCCTACTCCTTTGTTAAGGGCCCCACCTTTTAATACTATCACACTGCCACCACAGCACTAATATGAGTTCTCCCCTTCTTCCATCAGCATAATGTGCCCCATGTTAACTGGATGATCAGGGTGGCCAGCTGGGAGGGAGAGAAGAAAAGATGGAGCACAGGGAGGTTTAGGCTGAGGGAATATTCAGTAGGACACTGTAAAGGTGGATACATGTAAGTATATGCTTGTCAAAACCCATAGTGTGTACAATCCCAAGAGTCAACCCCAACATCAACTATGGGCTTTAGCTAATACATCGGCATCGGTTGTAACAACTATTGTGCTTGTTGATAGGAGGGGGAGCTGTGTGGCTGGAGAGGAAATGTGTCCCTTGGATTTTTGTCACTGTGACCAAATACTTAATGAAAACAACTCAGGGGGAAGATTCATTTCTGTTCACAGCTTCAGAGGTTTAAGTCCTGATCCCTTGGCTCTTTCGCTTCTAGGCCTGTCATGAGGCAGAGACATCCCAGCCAAGGGGCGAGGTGGAGGATAGCTGCTCAGCTCATGGCTCCCAGGAAGCAGACAGAAAGGGGAGAACAAGAAAGCCGGGACTGGATTTAGTCCCCAAGGTCACCTCCCCGTGATCCACTCCCTTCAGCTAGGAGCTGCTTCCTCTCCACCACCTACCAACAATGACATCAAGTTATGATCCCATCAGTGCATTAATCCACTAATGAAGCAAGAGCCCTCAGATCCAATCACCTCCCCAAAGCCCGTCAGCAGCCAATCCTGCAACACATGAGCTTTTGGGGGACACTTTGGATCCTAACCGTAATATGAGGTACATTAGAATTCTCTACCTTCCGTGCAATGTTTTGGTAAACCTAAAAATTCTCTAATAAAAAAATTTTTTTAAAGAAAAGGTGGTAAATAGATATGGAATTTGGCCAAGTTGTCATCTCCCTACTCTGTAGCAAAGAGGGATTCACCATGGTGCAGTTGGAGGGGTGAACAAGGAAGATAAAACCCACTTGTGTGTGAGACTCAGCTAAGTAAGCAATGCCCTTAGTAAGCAATGCCCTTACTAGTGCAGTTACAGGCCACCCCTTGCAGGTCAAAGAGAGATCAGGGACCTTGGTAACTCACCCAAGACCTACAGAGGGCAGGCAGCACAGGCTGGATATGAATCCAGCTCCTAACAAGTCCCCTTCGTCATGCACCACACTGAACCTTCTCCACTGGCACAGGGACGCATGCAGCGGGGAGAGGTACAAACTCAGACACTCTGACATGACTTGAGCATAGCCGGTGTTCACATACAACTGATTTGCATGAATTATGCAAAAGATTGAAAAGGTTTCTTAGCCGGGCATGGTGGCGTATGCCTGTAATCCCAGCACATGGGAGGCTGAGGCAGGAGGATCATTGGGAGTTCGAGGCCAGCCTGGGCTACAAAGTGAGCTCAAGGCCAGCTTGAACTGCATGGTGAGACCCTGTCTCAAAAGACAAATAAATAAATAAGTAAATAGGATTCATAAATGAGCCCGTAACGAGAGTGAGCCTGTGTTCTTGACTCTGTATAGAGATTAAAATGAAGAGCACAGGACTATACAAATACAGCTGTGGTGGTCTAAATACTGTAGTTAGGGAAAAATAAAACAGACTAAAAATAGTCCTTTCCATCCGCCAGTGGCTGGCAGTGCTGACCACCCACTCCTCCCCGACTGTCAGCTAACGATAGCCCCACATGTGAGGGTGGCGTTGTTCAACCCTAATTACGCCCCTTAGGAGTAGCCATGGTTAAAAGTCTCCTTGAGACTATTAGGATATGAACTGCTGTGCTTCTGACAATGTCCTATAGGGAAAGTGCAATCTGGAGCTAGCTGTGGCGTTGCCCCCAGCACCTCAGCCCAATCAATGCCTCCTCCCACGGCCACCAAGGCGCCCGGTCAGGGGCAGTCAGTGCACTCACGGTCGTCACGCTGAGCTCCCAGGCACTGCTCTGAGAGTTTTTGCCGAACAGCTGGAGGTCACTATCTGGAAGTGGCCCACCCTTTGAAGAAACGTGCTGTGGTAGCATTCAGTACCTCGCTTTGTAGGCTGATGTTGCGGGGCGGCCTGCCTCTGACAGCCTGTTCTGGCAGGTTCTGGAGCTAAAGCCGGGCCCCCAGGAATATGTGCCTCATGCACATGCCTCCCAGGTCAAAGCTGGCTCAGTCTAGGCAGCATCCCTTGTTCTGTGAATTCTGTGCTTAGCTACAGCCGTGAGAGTGGGTGTAAAGGCAGATGCCCACCCTGGCCAGGGAGCAGGGGACGCAGCCAGTGAGGCCCAGCGGGCCGAACAGACACCTTTTCCTGCCTCAGAACTTTCTAGGGGTTTTATTAGAAAGTGACGACATCCTTCTTGCCATCTGAATTCTGCACTAAGATCCTTCTCTCTCTAATGCACATCATGGCATTGCTAAGACCACGAATTGTGAGTCTAAAACTTTGTCCTCTTACATGTAAAAGCATAATCACTCACTCACTATTTTCGTAGTGGTAGTGGTGGGGACTTTGGGGAAAATTTCCTTTATAATTCCTGACTTTTTCTTAGCTTTTTTTTTTTTTTTTTTAGCAGTCTTGCCAGAAGGTTGTGAGTTTTATTAATTTTCTCAGAGTCAATCTTTGGCCTTCTTGATCTTTTTTGCATATTTGTTTGTCTAAGTCATTATTTTTTACTGACTTCTACTTTCTTTGGCTTTCTTTTCTTGTTCTTTTCCAAACTGTCTCTGATAGAATTTTAGCTCATTGACTTTTAGACTTTATGTTTTTCTAATATAAACCTTTAAGTTATAAACTTTCCTCTAACTGTGGCTTTAGCTGCATTCTAAAATTTCATGTATAATATTTAATTATAATTTATTTTTAAATATTTTCTAATTTCTATTATGATTTCTCCTTTGACCTACAGGTCTTTAGAAAAATACTGCTTAATTTCCAAACAAATAAGATTTGGGTTATCATTTCATTGTTGATGTTTAGCATAATTGTACTGAAGTGAAAAAATATCTTCTGCATGGTTTGAATCCTTTGAAATTTTTTGGAGGCTTCAGCATATGGTCAGTGTGTCTCTGTGTCCTTAAAAAGATTGTGTATTCAGCAGTTACTGATGTACAGCGTTCTATATACGTTCATTAGGTCAACTTTGCTAATTATTTTTCATACTTCCTATAATCTTACTAATTTTAAATCTATTTGTTTTATCAGTGTCTTCGAAAAGGATTTCAGAATATCCCAAAATGATTGTGATTTTTTTCTTTTTTCCTTTTTACCCTACAAAATGCATCCTTTATCCATCCTCAAGCTATATTGCTTTTTGCAAATAAATTAAGAATTATTTTATCTTTCTGGAAAGTTAAAACTTTTATTATTATGGAATGTCTCTCTTGATCTATGATAAGAGTGACCATGTACTGCATCCTAAAGAATAAGTCTAATATAATAGAATGATACCAGCTTTCTTTTGGTTACTGTTTATGTGCTACTCTTTTTTATTCTCTCCTTATGTGAACCTTCCTTATATTTTAGATACATCTCTCATAAAAACCATATAGGCAGGTTGTACTTCTGTCCAGTTTGACAAACTTTGTATTAATTAGAGCAGTTAGCCTGGCTACAATTAATGAAACTCTTTATTTCAGATTATTCTTATGTTCTCATTTGGATCTGTTACTATGGAAATTGTACGTTTCTTTCATATTCCTCTGTGATTACCGGAGAGACCGAAACAACATTCCAGATATGTCAGAGTCTGATGCTAATTGGTTTGCCTGCTTGTTCTGGCTGTGGCCCGTTTCTTGTGCCCTTTATGTGGTACCACATGGCAGAAATCGTGGTTGGGCTGGTGCTGAGGTTCACATTCTCCAGCACGTGGGGCCTCTGCTTCCTCAAGAGCCTCTTTGGCGGTTGAGTGATTCTTGCTGCCCATCTCTGTGTGCCGTCTGATAGTCAGGGTCGGGTGGCAGATGGCAGATTTCAAGGAGACACCAAGGCTCTTGAGAAAAAAATACTCCACAGAAGATCAAGGGGTTGGGCATGGCACGCTGACCCTCTGCAGATCAAAGACCAAGAGGGTGCTGGTGCTCAGACCCACGCGCTCCAAGACCCCTGGCCACACGTGGGCCTTAGGAGCGTGTGTAGCCTGACACGTGTTGGACCCCCTCCCAGAGTATCACAGAAGGTGGGTGGGTTCTCTTAGTCCTGAAGGGTATCACTGACTGGGGGGAAATGGCAGAGACCCAAAGTGTGTCCAAAGGAAGACGATCTGGCCCAGCAGATGGCGCACTGTGACCCTCCCAGTTCTCCACAAAAGACAAATGGCCACCTGGCCTGCTGTGCAGGTTGCTCAGGAGTATTCAGGACTGGGCCAGGAGAGCCAAGGTCAGTGCTCATGTGATTGTTTTCACATTCACTGGCAGAGAAGCCAGTACTTGGGTGTGAAATAAAAGGAGGCCACAATGCAAACATGAAGAGATCACGTGGGGACATTCCACCCCATGGATTGCAAGAAAGGGGCTTGGAAATCCCCAAGCAATATGCCTCTCCACTTGATGAGACAGACTGAAGTCTATGTCCTAGTCAAACCTTGCAGAAGCTTAATTGAAATTTCATGTAATGCCTCTTCAGGTAATTTTCTGAAAATGCCTGATTCTTACAGACAGAACATCTTTATTGGCTATGACATTTCTCACTGTACCCACGCCGCAGTTACCCAGATGAAGCTCATTTCAAAGGAGGGAAAGGTCCTCCAGCACCTCTGCTTGCTCAGGCCTTCCCCAGACACACTGAAGCTGTTCCTGGAATCGTAAGAAGAAGCTGAGGTCTGCTGCGCACCATCAGCGATACCTCAAAGCAGCTCCGAGGCCAGCACACTGCACAGGCAGCCACAGTGGAAAACAGAGCATGACTAGGCACTACGAGGACAAATCCAATGGGTCCCTCGCTTGTCGTTGGAGAGGTAAACAGACCCTTAGAAATATGGAGTCAGACCCGAGTTTTTGATAGGTGACTGCTGACAGCTTTTAAGCCTCCCCAGAGCTTATCAGAAGGATCCAAAGTCCCTGGCTTTGTCATATATAGGAGACTGAGACCATGCAAGACCTGGCCCTCACCCAACCCCACTCCTAATACCATAAAGACCCCAGGCCTCCTTTCTCTGTCCCCTCAGGACATTTGGGGACCCACTTGGGAGCTTCCCTGCCCTCCTCAGGAAGCCTCGCTCCATAAGTAACACAGCTTCGTGCCCTCTTGGTTTGAGCCCTGTGGTAGACTGAGAACTGGTGGTCAACTTATAACCCCCCAGCTGAACTGAATAAGCGCTGTGCCGGGTGTGGGAGGCCACCTGGGGACTGTCGCCAGCAGCATAAGAAGCAGACCTGGAGAAGAAGAAAAAAAGCTTTTGGAAACTGAAGAAGACTGCTGGGAGCAGAGAAAGGCTGTGGGAGCTGATCGAAGCTGTAAGAAACTGTTGGTTGTTTTGGAGGAGCTCCTCATGCTGGCTTTCCTGATGAACTTGCCTGTTTTCATCCTCCAAGGAGTTTGGGGCCTCATTGGCACTGAGAATGGCTTTGATTCACTTTGGGGGAGCTCTGGTCCTTGCTTTGAGCATTGCTTCCTGGCTCCAGAGGGGAATTTGGTGCACGGCTGGTCTCCTGGACAGGCTTGCTGCATTGGCTTCCCTGATGGGAACTCGGCCATCTTGATTATCAGAGGAGCTCGGGACCTCACTGTTGCTGAGGATGGCTGTGGTACCTTTTAGGGGAGCTCTGGTTCTTCTGAGCAGCACTTCCTGGCTCCAGTGCAGATCCCTCAGCCTGCTAGCACAGATCCTTCATCCCGCTGGCACAGACTTTCTAGCTTCTACCACTGACCTTTGTGCCTTCCCAGTGCAGATCCTTGAAACAGGCTTTCTTTTCTTTATAAGTACTCAGCCTCAGTCATTTCCTTATAGTAACAAAAAATGGACAGATGCACCCACCTTTCCCACTCTGACACACACACACACACACACACACACACACACACAGAGCCTGGGCTTTTTGGGTGCTCAGCTTTGTCCAGCTACCCTGAAGGCTGAGGACAGAAGGAACCAGGCCCACTGGAAGCTCTTTGGGGCACAGCACCAGGAGGCACTGATGTGGAATTACACCGGGCAAAGCACAAGACGCAGACACAAAGGCTGGCGGCTGACCCCAGTCCTCTCACCTGCGTGCGTGTGACTCACGCTCCTCCCCTTTCCCAGTCTCAGTTCCCTCCTGTCTAAACAGAGAGCCACAGAGGGCACAAGTGTGAAATGCAGAATCTGACACTCCTCACAGTTCCCCGGCTGTGTCCAAAAGCTCTGTGAAGCTAGACGGGTCTTAGGCAGACTTTCCCCAGGGAGCCCCTCACTCCAGGGCGGCCCGCCACCTCCTCTGGGGCGCCACTTGCCTTCACGTCTGTCCCAGGAAACGACAGCCCAGAAATCCCAGGAGAGGCACAGACATGGTTCCCAGTGCCCTCGGCCCTCGCAAAGCCCTCTTCTGTTGCAGGTACAACTCATTGTTCTAATCAGAAAGAAGTTTTGGACGGCACATGTGGATTTTTTTGGAACTGGAAAGAAAAATAAGGCTTTCAAAATGATGTGTAAAGAATGTTCACTGTCTCCTTAACAGCTAGGGGCTTAGCAGCCCTGACAAAGAATTCTGAACCTTGCTAAGCAGTCTCCCTGCACTGCCTTCCAGGGGAAAAATGGGGGGTGGGACTTTGGTGAAAAAATCATGCAGATGGGGGACTGAGGTGGAAATCAGAATCACTGGCTGTGCTTGCCAACCCAGCCCTGGACTACCTACCTTGGTCTGAAAGTAGAGTAAATTCACATTTGGGGTTTTCCCCAAACTCCAAAGAGCCTATTCTCCCTAGGACAGACTTACAAAAGCCTGCCCTCACATGCATCACTCACCCCGTTTCTGAGACCGAGTGAACCCCTACAAAGCCCTGCTCTGTGGCCTTATTAACTAGCAACTGCAGCAGGAATGTGAGGCAGACCCTTCTCCTCCCCACCCTCAGAGTGAAGACTGGGATGAGGGGGACCGAGCACTCTGCCGTGGGGGTGCACCGGGTCTTTGAATAAATTTGCTGACTAGTAAGTTTATTCAGCTCGAGTGAGGAACACGGACCGCTTCCAGTGGAGTCCATCTGGACCTCAGAACAGTTGAGTCTAGTTGATACCTAGTTCGCTAGGGCTAAGTTTGCCACGACCCTTAGAGGCATTATTGCCTGTGCCTCTTAGCCTGTCTTGATATAGGACTGCCAGCGACAGCCACCACCGTTGCTGTTAAGGCAGGCAAAATCCTTCATTTCAGCTTTTTGTGTTAATAATGGGAACATTTCTAGTTGAGCCAGAGGTCAAGGAATCTTCTGTTAAATTTGATCATTCCTTCAAGACGAAGTCTTCATTGCGCATAATCAATACTTATTGCAACTTATTACAGCAATAATTGCTCTACTTCTTTCAAAGTAAAATAACACGATGCGCCCTCTGGCCCTGAGGAGGAGCCCAGAGCCCAGAGCTGGGAACCTCGGAAGCCTTTACGGCCGGTGCTGCGCAGGCTGCGAGACTGCGCCCTCCTGAGGGCATCTGTTGCACTTCGCAAAACTGCTTGGAAAGAAAAATTTCCCCAGAACTCAGCTTTCAAGAGAGAAAGCTCAATAAAATGACTTCTCGTCACGAAAAGAGATAGGAAAACTGAGTCAAACAAACGATTTAAAAGAATAAAACTTCTCCACTCAGGAGAGGCCAAGGGCTTCCGGAAGAGATACACTGCGCCGGTGGATCCCCCGGCTTCCCTCCAAGGGGTAACCTGCCCCGGGGGAGTCCTCCCTGGCTCCGCCCCTCATTTGATAGACAGAGTGGGCAGTAGGCTGTGACTCCGGATACCTGGGGGCGCCCAGCCCTCCTGACTCCTGGTACAGTGACCTGTCCACTGCAGCACACCCGAGGCCTTCATGTCCCACAAACCCTGCCGTTGGCAAACGCCCCTTCAGCTGCTGCCAGCCACAGCCGCAAGGCCTTCCTAATCTTCCTGCTAAGCCCACCCTAACCTGGAGTCTGGTATGGGCCTTCACTGCATGTTAGAAAGAAGACTCCCGGATTTTCTCTGAGTCCCTACACATTGATCCCATGCTGCTAAAACAGAAACAAAAACCAAACAAAAATGTACGCTGTATCAGTATCTCTTATTCTACTTAAAGGAACAGATACCCTTTCCGTGAACAAATGTGTAGTACTTTGATTCCACATCAAGAAAAATAGGCCTGTAGAGATTATATGTTCCTGAGTTGGTCATTGTGCAAATTTTTAAAATATATATAAAGGTTCTCAACCTAGACCCACCGATGCCAGGGAAAATGTATTGCTCCCAACTGACAGTTTGTATGGAAAATTTAGTGCACCAGCTTGAATCAACAATTAATTCTGCCTCCAGTTAGCCTAACACAGGAATCAGTGAAGTGTAAAACAACGTAAATCCAAAGATATTCATTATAAGCAACGTTTAGTAAATGAGGTGAAGGAATGGCAAATGTCTGCCAACAGGATTTTGATGAAATTCTATGTGACTATTTAAAATATCTATATTTATTAACATAAAAAGGTGTTCATGACACACTATTGCATAATAAAGTAGATTATCATTATGATGTAATAAATGTAAAATTATTTACATATATCATACAAGTACAAATATATACAAAAGAGACAGCTACATGGCTATTCTTCAAAATATTGGCAAATACTTTATAATCCCACTTTAAATGAGGTATCTACAATAGAGGCAGGAAGTAGAGTAGAGGGGGTGGACAGTAATTGCTGAGTGGAAACAGACTTTCTTTGGTTTGTTTGTTTTGTGTAGTGTAGACAGGGTCTCACTTTGCAGCTTGGACTGCCCTTGAACTTAGGGAAACCCTCCTGCCTCAGCTTCCCAAGTGCTGGGATTACAGTGTGCACCAGTGTAAGTGGGAGAATTTTACCTGGCTTCAGCTTTGCCCCCACCAGGAGAGCTGCACAACACTTAACTCTTTAACTGCCCTTTGCCCGTCCCAAGGCTCCCAGTCACTGCACCAGTGGGCACTCTCTCTCCCTGAAGCCCTTTTCCTCCTGCCTTACCCCTTACTCCCACTGCTGCCCAACCCCAGTCTCTGCCCAAGGGTCGTGCTCTAGTTTGTAAAGTGTAAAACCAACCCCTTACAGCCCAACATTTTTATCATTATTTTTATGGAGAGATTCTTTAAAAAATAATGTATCTCTATAGTCTTAGGATCACTAAGTCACACACATGCCTTCTTCCCCTGCCCCACAAACACAAGCTGAAGGCTGATGGCTTTGGTTCAGTATTGGGGAGACAGTTTGCAAGCAGACTGGACCTGCACCGGTGTCCAGTGGGTGAGCTTTTTGGTGCCAGAGGGCTGAAGCCACCCTCGGAGCACTCTGGCGCCGCAGTCTTCTGAACACGTTTCCAGCGGCAGCCATGAAGTTTGAGTGTGCGTGTGCACACCCCCGATTACATCACCCCTCCACTCCCCTGGGGTCACCTGGTTTCTTTATCCCAGAAGTACCCAAATTCTATCCTAAAGGAGGCAGATTTGAGATTCGGATCTCAGGAGTGACGACTGAAGCCACGTGAATAACTCTTTGCAAAATTCGTAGTTCAGCAATTGGCATGCTAGGAGGCAGGCAAAACAGGCCTGGTCTGGCAACATTTTATGTGCAGTCAACGTTGGGAACTAGGGGCCTGGGGCACCTAAGTTGCCCCTTTGACATTAACCGAGGCCTCTTATCAGACGAAAGGAAAAATAATAATTATAGGTGGCTTTAAATGATCATAATACCAAGTTTGTATCATACTGAGAAAATTCAGCTATTGTGCTATTTTGCCTGTCCTAATCATAAAATTGCATGGCCCGGCATAATTTGGAATCCTAATGGGAACTGCTTTCTTACTCTTAATTGGATTCCAAGTTAACATTAATCCTTTATAAAAACTTCTCAATATATTATGCTTACTATGCCAAAAATATTTTGTTAGCGCTGCATTTTAAATGAGAGAGGAGAGGTAGAAATGAACACAGCAGATAGTTCATCTTGAAACACTCTCAAAAGGCAAAAGCAGCCCTTAGCACACATCACGCTGCAGGCGTTCAAATGGTCCAGGCTTCTGCGTGTGGGAAACAGAATCGCTGGCCAGAACCAGGAGACAGGAGGTGGCCCTGGCGGTCTGCAGCCCTGGGTCGCCACTTCATGTCAGGGAAGGAAGAGAAGGAACTTAACTATCGATCCGCTATCTGTTGTGTGTCAGGCACCAGGTCAACATCTGCCATCCCTTCAAGTCTTCCCAGCAGCCTTAGGAGATTAATCTCCCCGTATCAGTGGTTGTTTTCTGCAGTTTCAATCACTAGAGGTCAACCACACTATGAAAATATTCAATGGAAGATTCTGGAAATGAAGGATTCACCAGTTTTAGGCCACACTCCATTCTGGGTAGTGTGATAAAGACTCACACTCTCCCGTTCTGAAAGGGAGCAGCTGTCCTTGTCTTGCTGTGTCATCATCAGAAGGCCATCGACCACCTGACACCGGGACAAGACTACATCCCTCACCCCCCTTCTGATCTCCTCTTGGCACCCTGTCCATCCATCGTCCCAAGGAGGGTGAGTATCGTACAACAAGGAATTGTGAGAGAGAGACCACACGCACACGATTCTATTGTAATATGTGGTTATAACTGTTCTGCTTCATGGTTGGTCGTGATTGTTGCTCTCTTTAACTGAGCCTGCTTGATACATGAACTTTAGTATAGGTATGTAGATGCAGACAAGAAGCATAGTATCCAGAGGGCACAGTCCCACCTGCACTTTCAGACTTCTACTGTGTGTCTCAGAAGTTATTGTCATATGATAATGATAACAGGGTCAACTGTATTCTTGCTTTAATTCTGGGGAAACTGAGGCCCGGGCACATGAGGTGAATCTGCCAAAGTTACACAACCAGAAGGGGTGGAGACAGGACCAAATGTCTACCACCTGAGGGGTCCCCTGCTTTTTCTGTCTGCCCTCATGTGGTGTAACAGTTCCAATTGAGATAAAACAAAAAACAATGAAACAGCTCAGACTCGGCCCGCTAAGTGAACTAAGCCAGCCACAAGGACAAATAGTGTATGAGACCACCTGTAGGAAGTTTTTAGATCAGAACTCATGGAGACAAAGAGTAAAATGGGAACTAGCAGGGGCTGGGGGAGGGGAAATAAGTTATTAGCTTAATGAACATAGAGTTTCCTTTTTTTTTTTTTTTTTGGTTTTTTTTTTTTTTGAGACAGGGTCTCGCTATTCAGTTCAGGCTGGCCTTGAGCTCACTTTGTAGCCCAGGCTGGTCTCAAACTCACAAGGATCCTCCTGCCTCAGCCTCCTGAGTGCTGGGATTACAGGCATGTGCCACCATGCCCAGTGGTAAGAGTTTCTTTTCCAGGTAAATTTTCAAAGACTAGGGGTGGTGGTGTTGGCTACATGTAAATGTACATAACACTATTGAAAAGCACACTAAAGGAGGTTAAGACCAATTTTATGAGTATTTTACCTCAAAAAATATTAAGGTATATTTTAAAAATTTAAAATGCTCAGAGAAATGGTACCATAAAGGAATTGTGAGCTGCTTGCAGCACGGAAAGCAGTGAAATTCCTCAGCCTTGGGCTGCAGGCTCTGGTATGGAAGAAAATCCAGGGCACCTGCATCATATCAGCTGATCTGTGCTGCTTTCTCAGAAATGTCTCCAGACCCCTTTGGGAAGCAGATCCCATTACCTACCACAGAGGCAGGAAGATGGGAACTGTTTCAAGCTACATAATGATAAAGGAATCCCTTCTACAGGAAAATATAACATTCCTGAACATATGTGTACCTAATAACAAAAGCCCAAAATGCATGAGGCAGAAGTTGGCAATGCTAAAGGGAGAAATGTACAGAGAGCCCTTCCCAATCCTTATCTCAGTCTGGGAAGTTTATATTTGTAATCCCATGGAAAAGTTATTGGAATCCTAGTGAGTTAATTCCAATCTACCACTTTCACAGTGAGAATCAAGACACAAAAGCATATCTGTTATTGTGGGTAGCCAAGAGCATCCTAAATCCAGCTAGGATGATGGCTAACCAGAACAAAGCCCATACCCAGGGCTGAACCCAGGTTTTATTAAGTTGTGAAGAAGGGAGCGGCTCAGGGATGAGTGACTGTGAGAGTGGTGGGAAGTAGGTGAGTACTGTGAACTGGGCTAGGTCGGAGGCCTGAGATCACCTCTGCAACATGCAGAGAGAAGGCTATGCAGACAGAGTAATCTGCAAAACACGATTCAAGGCAGTATCGAATGTTTTGGGGTCAGTGCTTCAGCTCTCATGTGTAATATTTTAAGCCCTGGGAGGTCAGAGCCTCTTACATTGAGGCTTGATCCCAGCTGACAGTGTGGAGCCTGGTTCTCCTTCCCTCCCAGCTCAGGCATGCTTTTCGGAAGCTATGGGCTGGGGTAACACTGCTCTGTCGCCGTACTTCAAAGACTACACATCAGCACCTCTGCTGGACCAATTTGTCATGCTTAAAGCCAACTGAGGAGATAAGGAAAAGTCCTAGCCAGCTCTGTACATATCAAAACATGGAAATAGGGTCTGAAATGGAAATAGGCTGAAATGGAGACAACTGCTCTTCTTTCAAGGAGAGTCATCCAGGTGGTCCTCTAAAGAAATGAGCAAATTTAAAATTGGAATTGAAGACTTTAACACTCTTTTTAAGACAATTGATATAGCAATATTGTCTGTCACTGCCCAGCAAGCTAGCGGTCTCAGTGCAGTTCCTGACAAAGTAGAATTTTTCTCACTGTGTACTTTCTCTCTGAAAGAAGAAATTAAATCTCTCAGATTTGGGAGCTTTTATACATATGTAATGGCAGAAATCATAAGGAATGATTTTGGAAGATTTTCCTTGTATAAAGTCTTGCACTTCCAAAATGCCCTTAAGAAAATGAAAAAGTAATCTAAAGTTCAAGAAAAGTGTTTACATAATTTTAATTGGCCAAGTTAATATCCATGATATATGTCTTGGTTACTTTTTCTTCATTGCTGAGACAACATACCTGACACCCATGATTAAGGAAGGAAAGGTTTATTTAGCTCACAGTTTGTGGAGGTTTCAGTCCATACTCTGCTGGCTCCGAGGCAGAGTGGCACATGGCAGAGGGCAACAGTTCATGGCAGCAGAAAACAGTAAAAGCAGCAAGAGCAAATAGGGAGGAGCAGCAGAGAGCAAGCCTCTTTCCCTCCCTTATATTGTATGATGGCTACTCTCCCCAGGGCAGGTGTAGCATTCACACCCCTAATCCTAGCACTGGACCATGAATGAATCATAAACTCTAGAAGCCCACCCCATGACTGCATGAGGCTTTGCGGGGACATCTAGACACAAACCATAACAATATATAAAGAGTTGCTGCAAATAAATAGACAATAGCCCAAATATACAAGTAGGAACATGGTCAAATAGCATAGACAGTTCAGGGAAGAACTACAAATAGTCTGTTGCTGAAAAAATATTAACTACATCAAGAGCTAATGAGTGCAAATAAAAGAAGAGATACTGTTTTTCACCTGTGATAATAACCAACATTTAATACAAGTATAACCAATATTGTTGGTAGCGTTTGAGAAAGATACTTGTATACATTGCTGGTAGGAAAGTTAATTGGTATGATAAATATGAATAATACTTTGGCAATATAATCAAAATTCTTAAAAGTATTTGTTGCCTTTTACTCAGTAATTCAACTTCCTGGAATTTAACCTAAGAGACTCAAATATTCATTATGTCTTAATAAAGAAAAACCAGAAGTCATACAAGTACGTACATCAAGGTACTGTTTGTAACAATGAGAAGATAGAAAGAGTGATAGTGCCCTACAATAAATCCACATGGTATTTTCCAGAAATTTTAAAATAATTTTAGACTAATATGATCATGAGGAAAAAAATCTACATTTTAAAGTGATAAGTGAAAGAGATGAAACAACATGTCATTTATGATACTGATTTTTTAAATACATAGTCAGGGACAGAAAATATGACAGAAGTGATATACATCAAAATATTGAACAATAGAGCTGGTTTTCCTTCTCCCTGTTTTTTCAGTTGCTGTGTTTCCACATCTTCTACAATAAAAATGTTATTATTGTGTCTAAGAGCAAATTATTACTTAATTCCTTCACCCCCAAAGAGAATGAAAATGGACCTAGTAGAAGCAGTATTTGTTTCCTATAGCTGTAAGAGGAATTGACAGAGGGGTGGAGGTGACCCGGACACCTCAGTCACCTGTACCTGTCACTTTTACTCCAGAGCCAATCAAATTACATTAGGGATCTGAATGCCGTACCTATGGTGATGCCATATCAGTCAGCTCAGTTACAAACAAGCAGAATCCACTGTAGCTAACTGAGACAGAAGGACTTACTAAGCTATACTAACTGGTGTGTAAAATGTGAGTGTGTGACAGGCCGGAGGAGCAGCTCTGGTTGTGCTTTTGTGACTATGTTGTTGAGCTGGCCCACCGAGAAAGCCACCCCTTCTGCCTCTGACAAGAAGCCAGAGGTGAGCATAGTGCCACATGCCTCTCGTTCCAAACTGGGAGGCTGAGGCAGAAAGATCATAAGTTCAATCAATCCCGGCTTGAGCAGTTTAGCAATTTAGCAAGACTGTCTCAAAGCAAAAGAAATTTTAAAGAGATGGAGGTATCATGTGGTGTAAAAGTTCTGGGTTCAATCACCAGCACCACACACACACACACACACACACACACACACACACATGCCAAGTAATCCTGTAGATGCCACAACTGCTGGCTCTACACACCATCTACTGTGGTCCATGACACCAACATGTATGCTCTGTGCCTGCCCCTTGACAGCCATGTGGCTGGGACTAGTGAACGGAAAGAGCAGAAGAGTAGCTTTTATGTCGATGTATTCATCTTCTTCTATAAAAAAAACTCACAAGTCTAGATACCAGAAGTTAAATTCTCATGCAAAGTCTGAATCGTTGGAGAGTTTACCAAGTGCAGGCTTTGGCATTCCAAGTCCCGGAAAGGCGTGGTGAGGCTGACCATCACGCACATACAGAGTGACAGCCATCCACAGCACCTTCCAGCGACACATCTGACTGCAAGTAAGATTCCCCTTAGAAAAACCATCACAATGGTAAGGACGTGTCACCCTGCCTAAACAGTGGAAGGAAGCAGCTGGGGATGAGTGAATTCAGCAGTGCGGTGACATCAAGCTCTTGTCAAGAACTGCAGAGGGTGATAGTTTATCTGGCTTGCATGTTCACAGGTGTGTCAGCCACACTTTCATGGCTGATGATCGCCAGAGTTCCTGCCTTTCGATACTGATGCCTTGGGGCTCTGCAAGCTAAACTGCAGTGAGAGCTGCAACACTGACGGATGTAGTCTGCAGGGAAGGGAAGGTAGTTGAAATCCCAGTGCTGCTCATGCACCTCCATCTCGGCAGGAAAGTAAGCCATTCCCAAGAGCTTCAAGCTGACTTCTTCCAGGTTTCACTTGCTAAACCATCAACAACGCTAGACAACTGCTCAGATGTTAAACCACCACCTTGATGTTAAACCATTGCTCCAGCACTGGTACGGTAAGTGGGATTCCTTCCCCGATGCTAGAAGACATTGCTCCCCACATCCGGACAAATCAGGGTTCTACACGCAGGAAAGAAGGGATGAAGGCAGCCAGCAGTGTTGGCTGAAATTGAGGCGCTTTGTGATCCTCTTATGTCATGGGGGATCTATGCATCCACTCAGCCGCTGTCAAGCAGCCAGGCCCGTGACCCTCTGGATCCCCACAGCTCACGACTTTGTTGTGTGTGCACTTGCCTTACAGCAAGCCTTAGAGGCCACGGACTCAGCTCTGGATTCTATGCCACAGGCACACAGCGCTCTGCTTCTGAGGGTCCATCTACACTCTAGTTGCAGTGATGCTTGTGCATTTGGCATGACTTTAAGCATGTGGGATATATTGCTCATAATTCTCATAATAGCACTAGGAACACGTACTAAATATGGCTGCATTGCAGTAATGAAGACACAGGACTCAGGTAACTCCCTAAGTTTCCACGGCAGAGCTGGGTTCCAACCCAGGTAGTCCCAGCTCCAGAGCCCGTCAGCCATCCCTACCCTGACCAGGGCAGGAGATGTTTCTGCAGGTGACAGGGAGTCAGGAGGACGTGGGTACAAGGGGAAGGGAGAGGAGGAATCCGGAGAAGCTGCCCCTAAGGGCTGGGCAGAGGTGCAAGTGGTCACGGTTAACATTTATTCAGCAAGAATAACTGCCAGGCACCGCGCCAGCACTTGACATGCACGAACCCTTTTCACCCTCACTGTAGCCCCTGAGGAAAAGGTACGACTTCCACTCCCACTTTCATTACACTGAAATCCAGGCAGTGGCAGCTCCACTGTCTACTTGTCTTCTCCACTACGAGTCTGAGGACCCCAGGGGGGATGGCATGAAATTGGCCACCATGAGGTCTTAATATCATAGAAACTGGCGGATGCTATGAGTCAGAGCTTTTGTAATTCTGTTTTCACTGAAGACCTGGGCATGAAACATCTGCCAGCACACCTTGGAGACCAACTTGCAGGAGTCACCCAGGAAGAGGGCCACACCGGCTCCAGGTGGGAGTCCAGTGCATCTGAGCCCAGCTGTCAAGGTGCATCTAAACCACATTCCAGAGGGAGGAGGACAGTTTCCTAAACAGCCGCTCCTGCGATGTGGGAGTGAATACCCCAGTGGGACAGGTAAACACAAGCAGAGGTCTTCGGCCCCAGCTGCCCCAGCTCCCTCCTCCGGCACCGTCAGAAGACATGCCATGTGGAAGGAAGCACCATTTTCAAACAGAGAGCCTTGGGGAGAAGGAGTCTGAGGTCAGATCACGCTAATCATAAGCCCTCTCTGAAAGGCTCTGTTACCAGCAGCGGGAGGCTCTAGGAGAATGGTGGCGCTCAGCCGGTGCTGGATGGCCAGGTGACCTATGCGCACCGGGGGTGGGGGAGGCAGTAAGGGATGCACCTGCGGACACTCATCTTAGATCTCTGAAACAAATGGAGCACCTGGACACCTCCGAGGAGCCGGGGCACGCTGGCCCCTGTGGAAAGCCTTTGAGCTTCTCTGTGAGTGTCCCAGGAGGCGCAGGCGATGAAAGCTCACGTGAGCGCTGTGACAGCGATGACAGGGTGCCTACACTTGCCGCCCAGCCCCAGCCGCCAAGGAGGAGGCTCCTGTGTCATGGGATCTAGGTCTACTGATGCTTGTAACCACGCAGAGGGGGGACAGCATTTTCACCACTTACCAGACAAGGAACCGAGGCTGGGAGAAGGAACAGCGAATCGCCTGCCTCAGGGCTGTGCAGACAGGAGGGCAGGTGCTGGACTAGGCAGGACCCTTCGCTCTCTCTCACGCTGCCCCACAGCCCCCGCCCAGCGTGCAGGCTTCACAGAGCGCTGCTTGTCCCTCGCTGCAGAGCCGCTCTGCTAAGTGACCAGAGAGCTGGGACACGCACGCACATGCATACGCAATCACATGCACAAGCGTGCGTGTGTGCACAGTCACACTCTTGCACATACACGCATGTGTGCAATGCAAACATGCACCTAGGCTCACCCCTACACCCAGGCTCACACACATACGTGCCCGCAGGCACACTCACATGCACACATTTGTACGGACACCAGCACACGTAGACGCACATGCACACACTCAGGGCTCGCACACGTGCTTGTGGGACGCGGATTCTACTTCGAAGCCTCCTCTGTGGGCGGCCTCAGGCTGCGTCCTCCGTGGCAGCCCACTGTCTCCCTTCCTAGCAAACTTGCCTTTTCCTCTGCAGTGAACCTGCGCGCCAGAGCAACAGCGCTTCTGTTCCCCGTAGCTGCAGAAACAGAAATGGTTGAGAACACTATTGGAGCAGCTTCCTCTCCTCGGGAGAAGCGGCTGGGCTCTGAGGCTGGAGGAGGAAGGACAAGGCTGCCCTTCCCTCTGTGCCAGAGTTTGGAGGCGCCCAGCCCTCCCTGGTTAGAGGTGGCTGACTACTCCTGGGCGTGCTGGTGGGCTGCATCGATGTCTTTGTGTGTTCTTTCTCTAGTTCCATGCCGTCTTGACGACTGTGGCTTCATAGTCAATTTCGAGCTCGGGCAGGGTCAGTGCTCTGACTTTGTCGCTCTCATTTTGGTGTTGGGTGTTCTGAGTCCTTGCCTCCCTACCTCTGTGGACCGACACTGGCCCCTCCGACCCCTCTCCCAACAGCAGGCTGCCCTTGAGCCCTGCCCCCACCCCCCTCCCCACCATACCTCAGCCAGCCACCTCCCCAAGCCCACTGGGCTGCTGCGGTGTTTGCCCTCCAGCTACCTGTCTCCCTCATAGTCTTCCCTTCTGGGAGAGGAGTCGTGCTGGCCACTCTCCTTCCTAGCACTGTCTTCCTTCATTATGCACCATCCCTGTCCTGGAGGTAGCAGCTGGTCTGGATAGGGCAGCAGGGTAACCATGGATAACAGTGAGGTACTGTTTGTTATAGAAAATATTTTGGAAGCTTTGCCACAAAGAAACGATAAATGTTAGCTAGATAAAGGTGGTGGCACGGGCTTGTAATCCCAGCACTCCAGGAGAACGAGCCACAAGGATCCAAGTTTGAGCCCAACCTGGGCAACTTGTGGCTTAGCATGAGTCTGTCTCCAAGTAAAAACTCAGCAAAGGGCTGTAGAGGTAGCTCAGTATGAAAGCCTAAGTTCAATGTGCAGAACCACCCAGAAAGAAAGAAAGACAGACAGAGAGAGAGAGAGGAAGAAGGAGGAAGGGGAGGGCAAAGGAGAGTGAGAGAAGAGGGGAAGGGAGGAGGAGGAGGAGGAGAAGGAGGAGGAGAAGGAGAAGGAGAGTGAGAGAAGAGGGGAAGGGAGGAGGAGGAGGAGAAGGAGGAGGAGAAGGAGAAGGAGAGTGAGAAAGAGAAGGAGAAGGAGAAGGAGAAGGAGGAGAAGAAGGAGGAGCCCTGACCCTCAAAGTATGTAGAGAGATGCCTTAGGGAAGTGATGAGGTTCGGATGAGCTCATGAAGGTGGGACCTCAGTAACAGGATTAGTGTCTTTAGGAAAAACAAAGGAAAGACACCAGGGAGTGTTTGTTCTCTCTGCCACATGAAGACACAGAGAAAAGGTGGCTGTCCACACCCAAGAGAGCCCTTCCCAGATGCAGAATCATCTGGCATGTGGCCTCAGGCTTCCAGCTTTAAGAACTGTGAGAAATACATTTGGGGGTGTCTGTTCCATCCGGCCCGTGGCACTGTGGTGGCAGGCAGAGGCCATGGAATGGACTGTACTGCCTCACAGCAGCAAAACACATTGTTATTATCCCCGGGAAATTATCAGCTAACTGTAGACTTTGATAAAGTAAGTTTCCATATCGTAATTCTTAGAGGAATGATTTTTAAAATAGAAACAATACATAAGTTCCTAATTTGTTGAAGAAAAATTAGAATGATTTTTAAAAAGCTCAATCCAAAGAAAAGAAGGAAAAACAAAGGAGAGGCAGAAAGCACAGCCTAACCTTTTAGCTGGAAACAGCACGTGTAAGTCACATTCAGCTTAGATATTTCCCGCGGAAGCTTGGAAGTTATCAGAACAAAGAAAAAGCCCATGTAGTTTTAACAAGAGACATATCTAAAACACAAGGACATGGAATGTTGAAAGTAAAAGGACAGAAAACATACCAAGAAAATGTTCATCTAAAGAAAGCCAGCAGTGCATCATTAATATTAGAGAAAAACAGATTTGAAGCAAAGAGAAAAGAAAAATAGAAAGATGCTCCTGTCCTAATAAGAGACATTTATTCACAAGAAAGAGGTGCAAGTCTGGTTGAAAGAACAGATTCTGGATTCAGCCTGCATGGTTGCGTCCAAGACAGGGAGGGCTCCTTGCCTCACACGCAGTCCTCAGCCACTTCTTCAGGAGGAGAGGGGACGGTGAGCACACGCCCCTTCCGGGCCGTGAGGGTGCGCTGGTCAGCGATCAGAAGCACACCTGTGCCAGGCAGACACAGGAGGCCTCACGGGGCCAGGGCCTGGAGCGCAGGTGCACAGTAGCTACTGTCGCTGGGATCTTCAGTGCCCCCAAAGGCCATGTGTTGAAGGTTTGTCCCCAGTTGACAGAGCTATGGGGAAGTGGAGGATCCCGGAAGAGTTGAGGCTGAGTAGCACAAAGTAGGCTCCATGATGACAGGTCCTAGGGAGACATTGGCCCCTGGCCCCTTCTCTCTGCTTCCTGCTGCCCTAAGGTAAGCAGCTTTCTCTCCCTGGGCTCTGCCAGGGGTGCTGCCTCACCATGGGCCCAAGCAACATGGCGTAGACATCATGGACTGAAATCTCCCAAACTGTGAGCCAGGACAAACCTTCCCTTGATATGCACTGATTATCTCAGGGATGTTTTGACAGTGCCAGGAAGCTGACTGACACAGTAGGCATCACATAGACAGGGGTTACTATGTGGGTACCCAGTAGGCATCACATCAGGAGAGAATGAAAATACACATGCTAAGAGCAGGCATGAGGCATGTTAAGCAAAGGTTACAGAACTGTAAAAACAAAGGGCTATTTGTCAAAAGTTTTAATGGGCTTTTTAAAAACACATTCTCTCTGATTAAAAGTATCAGTATTTATAGTATTTATAACATATTTCAGTTATAACATATATCAGTATTTATAGTATTTATAACATATTTTATGTTATCAGTATTTATAGTATTTATAACATATTTTATGTTATCAGTAAAATAACATAAGTGGACAGATATCAAAAACTGCATCCGGGGCTGGGGATTTAGCTCAGCGGCAAAAGCGCCTGCCTGGCAAGTGCAAGGTCGTGAGTTCGGTTCCCGGTACCGGAGAAAAACAAAACAAAAACAAAACAAAACAAAACAAAACAAAAACAAACAAACAAAAAAACTGTATCCAATAATTTCATGTACATACACTATTTTTAAAAAATGGGCCAGGGCTGGGGATAGAGCTCAGTGGCACAGCACTGCCTGGCAAGCACAAGGTCTTGAGTTCAACTGCTGGTATGAAAAAAAAATTAAAAATGGGCCATACAATAGTTAATCCATCAAATTTCATATTTGAAATCATGCCCAGCATTTTCTTCACTGCAATAAAACAATAAATAAAAAACAGAGATAAGGAGAAAATCCTCATAATTTTGGAAAGGAAGAAATATGTGTCTAAGTAATCCACAGATATGAGTTAGAAACCATTATAAAATAGATCCTAATTCAAAGGCTATACATCACAACCTACAGAATTCAATTAAGCAGGATTTAGGAAACCCATAGCTATAAAATATATATATTGGAAGAGAAGAAAGAAAAACAATGAACTCTGTTTCTATCTCATGAACACTATCTCCATCTCATGAACCTAGCAAAAGAAAGGTAAAACAAACGTAAATAAAGGAAAAAGAAGGAAATAATAAAATCCAGAACAGAAATAAATGAAATTAAAACAAGTACATAATAGAGACCAACAAAGCTCAAGGTTTGTTTATTTGTTTTCTTTTTCTTTGAAAGACTAATGAAATTGGGAAGCTTTGGGTGTGCAGAGAGAGAGCAGTGCAAGCCTATTTCATTAGTGGAACAAAGACATGTCACTGGAGTGTCTGCTGGCATTAAAAAGATAACTAGGGGGTGTGATAAGCAACTTTTTTCCCTACTTTAGAAGGCACCCCGGGGTGATCTCTCGAGTGTCTATCAAGACTTATTTCTCAGTTCTGGAGGCCAGGAGGCTTAAGATCCAGTGGCTTGGGGCTGCCCTGTGTTGCATAGCCGCCATTTGTTGGTGGGTCCTCACACTGTGGAAGGTACAGAAAGATGCCTTGAACCTTAAGGCTGCTCATCCTGGTCCTGGGGGCTCTGCTCTCAGCATGGTATTATTTCCCCAAAGGCTCACCTTTTAATAGGGCCACAGTATAGATTATTCTTAGCTTTAACATGAACTTTGGAGGGACACACTGAGTCCACAGTAAGGAGTCTAATTTCTAGACGAAGATAACTTACTAGAAATGACAAAAGAAGAAATAAAATCCCTGAGACGTCCTGTCGTTATTAAGGAAATTAAATCAGCATCTGTCTTGGTTACTTTTCTCTTGTTGCTGAGACAAAATACTTGACACCCAAAATTAAGGAAGGAAAGGTTTATTTAGCTCAGAATTTGTGGAGGTTTTGGTCCATAATCAACTGGCTCCAAGGCAGAGTGGCACATGGCAGAAGGCAACAGTTCATGGCGGTAGAAAACAGCAAAAGCAGCAAGAGCAAAAAGGGGAGGGAAGCAAGCCTCTTCTCCTTCCTTATGTTGTATGCCTGCTATCTGCCCACTCCCACGCCATCTCCTCTTGTACAGGCTCAGGATGTAGAACTGGTGAGTCACTTAGCCAAGCTTCTAGACTCCTCAAGTTGACACAATGTATCAACCATAACAGCATCAAAAGAAAAAGTCTTTCTACAGAAAGAAGTCTAGACTCAAACTGGCTTCACTCTTAGGTTGTAAACTTTAAACTAATGATCCCAAATTCCAATCTTACACGCAACCTTCTACAGTACAGAAAAAAGCAAAGATACTCTCTTGCCCATTTTGTGAGGCCAACATAACCTTGAAAACAAAAACCTGAAAATAAATTCAGAACAGAAAATTGTAGAATAATATCACATAGGGACATACATGCAAAACTTCTAAACACAGTATTATCCAAATAGTGTAACCTGGAGTTAAAAGGTTAAGTGAAAAACTGACAGGCATTTATGAAACTCAACATCTACTTATGATTTTTTTTTTAAATCTTAAACTAGGAATTGAAGGGAGCTTTGTTAATCTTTTGAGGGTTTTAAAATAAAGGTTAGGTAAAAGATTATTTAAGAAAATAAAACTCTTTGGTACAATCTGAGTATGTATACATGCATTTGTGTATACATATACATATGCATCAAACATATTTAAAAGGATGTGTTTAAAGTGTTCAGAAATTGTCATTGAACACAGCCCAGTGGACCAAGCAGTCAAAATATTGTCTTTGGCTGTGTCCGTAAGAGCACCAGTCAGCATTGGTGGACCCAGTAGAGCGGAGGACCCTTCCCAATCAAATTTGCTGAAGGCCTGAACAAAGGGAGGAATGTGACTTTTTTTGCTTCCTGTCTGCTTGCACTGAGATCAGCTCTTGTCTCATCTTCTGCCCTGGGGCTGGAATCATACTATTGGCCTTCCTGGCTGTCCCACTTGCATACGGCAGAACGTAGGCATTCTCTGCCTCCATAACCACATAAAGCAAGGCCTCCTAATAAACCTCTTCATGTACACAAACACACACACACACACACACACACACACACACACACACACACACACACACCCCTCTTTGCCTCTGATTTTTGGAGAACCCTGGATATTACAGCCCTGTGCTTTATTGTTGTACCTCACCAGTAGGGCACTGGGATATATTTTATGATGGTGAGCAGACACAACCTCTGCCCTCTCGGTCACCTTTCTTAGCACATCAAAGAGGCCTTTTACATTTAAAAGTAGCCAGGACACTTTTGAGATGGGTACACACTTGCAGGGTGAAAGGCATTCAAAGGACAGATAGGCAAGATTTCTTTCCCCGTGCTCTGAGATAGCTAGAAGTCCTCCCACGAGGTACTGTCATCACTGTCTATGGATCCTTTCAGACACATCTTATATGCATTTAATAAAGACATAGCTAGGGGCTGGGGATTTAGCTCAGTGGCAAAAGTGCCTGCCTGGCAAGCGCAAGGTCGTGAGTTCGGTTCCCGGTACCGGAGAAAAAACAAAAAAAAAATAAAATAAAGACATAGCTATCATGTACCTTGTAATGACACTGCAGGCAACGGTGGGCTGCATGCGCAAAGGGGGCCAGCAGGAAGTCAGCGCTGAACAGTCCCTGTTACCTAGTGATATTATAGTGTAACACACCCCTCGTGTTTGGGCGATACTGGTGTAAACACACCTGCTGAGGTGCAGTGGAGTAAAAACAGTGCATTCAATTATACAGAGGACATAATACTCAATAACAAATGATTATGCTACTGGTTCATATATTTGTGAGCCTACAGTTTTAATTATTATTTTAGAGCACACTCCTGACTTGTGAAAAACATTTACCGAAAATCATATGACGCTGTGTTATTCCGGAAGCGGCCGCGCACACCTCGTGTTGACCATCCCGTGTCTTGGGCGCCGGGTCTCGGGATTGAGACACACCTTCCCGCTCTGTGGTGTGCGCACAACAGCGCCGCCTAGGGACATACTTCTTAGGGTTTACCCCTGGCATTAAGTGATGGACGTCTATCATTTTTCTTGTTTTTGAAAAAATCTAACGAGCCTCACACGTTTTCCCACTCTGCTCTTTCCACCTCAGCAGTGTGTCTTGAAGGTCACAGAGGTCACACCCTCGTAATTTCTGCAGTTTCCAGGAATACCATTGTGTAGAAAGTGTAATGTAGTCAGCATTCTACTGCTAAAGGAGTAGGATGCTTTCCTCCTCTTGTCGGACTTCTCATCCAACTCTGTCCGGGGTGAACATGGCCCCGAACTAGGTGCCCGCAGGTGTGTCAGAAAAGTAAGAATAAATCTAACCAAGAGAGCCAAAATCCTGTGATCAGGTGCTAGCAGCCTCTAGGACTGACTTCCGATTTCCATCTTCAGTGACCTTTTACTCAGAAAGAACCCCGGAGGCAGCCCAGGAGTCTGAGGATATCAACTGTTTTAGCAAGGACAATACAACTCAATTGTCCCAGGATTGCGACTTGACCGCTTAGCCATCACGTTATCTACCTTCGCCTCTATCTCAGCAAAGCGTCTAGTGTTGACCGCGGGGTTTACAATGCTTATGCCAGGCTTCCTCCAGAACCCAGCAGTCATGGCCTGGTCAGGCCTCAGGCAACACACAGAAGAGTAACCACGTCTCACTATTTCAAACAACGCTGTGGCGCGGATGTGATCGTGCTCGCGTGCAAGCACATCTGAGATGTGTGTGTGTCGCAGCGCACACAGCTATAGAACAGGAACCTAAAGTGGTGAGCACACTTACTTTGTTCACAAGACTGTGACTTCAGGAGGCAGACCCCGGGGAAGCGGGTGGCCCGCGGCTGGGCAGCAGCGTGGGCTCTCCCCGGATGGAGCCTGCCTTCCTCGCAGGGTGCTGGCTGACCGTCCAGGCCTTCGTTGGGGAGACCCTTGCATGGGGCCCCTCCGCCTGGCCTGGGCCACCTCTCCCTGGCGGCGGCCTCTAGAAATGGACCCCAGGGTAGACAGCCAGACCCCGCGGGGCCTGCCTCGCCTGGGAAGGCAGCCAGGAGGCGAGGCAGCGCCGCGGACCCTCCAGCTTCAGGGGGAGGCAAAGTGAGTCCACCCCGGGTGGGGAGGGGCAGGATTCTGGAAGGCAAGGTCAAGTCTCCATTTTTGAAAAATCCAATCTGCCCCGGATATTTCTAGAGAGGGATTTGCTCGGTCTTGGCTACGTACAGCTTTAATTTGGGTGGAAGTTTGTTAAATATCTGCGCGGGGAAGCGGTACCAGTTCACGCCCAGCCGCAAAGCGAGAGATGGACCCGGGCGGGGAGGAAGGAGGTCGGCGGGAAGGGAGCAAGCTGGGCACGGCCGCACTTCGCCATCCGGCCACCGGAGGGCGGTGTGTCCCCGCCTCGTCCGCCCGGAGAAGCGACGCCGTACCCTGCCGGCCTTAGTACTTGTACGGTGGGAGCCGGTCCCCGACTAACACATCCTATTTCCTTTCCGCCGCGACCCCTTCGGTCCCGCTCTGCCCCTTCCCATTTGCAAAAGCTCTCTTTCCAGTTTTCAGCTTTTTTCTTCATCCCTTCCTCCTCCCCCTCCTCCTCTCTTGTTCCCTTTCCCATTTGAAAAAGACCCCTACTTCTTAGCTATCTTCCACTTTGTTCTTCATTGATATTTGGGGTTTTTCATATAAGAGAAGCCACGCGATACTTAAGCTGCTGTCTGATTTATTTCAAACCGATTTAGTTTTGTTTTGTTTTGTTTTTGTTTGTTTGGTTTTTTTTGGGTTGTTTTGGTCTTTCTGACACAAGGTCTCACTCTGCAGTTCAGGCTGGCTTTGAGCTCACTTTGCAGCCCAGAATGGTCTCGAACTCGCAACGATCCTCCTGCCTCAGCTTCCCGAGTGCTAGGATTACAGGCATGCGCCACCACGCCTGGCTAAACAGATTTAGTTTTAGCTCCTGGCCTGCACTACCTGCAGCCCTAGAAGAGTCCTGGGCCGGCGCTGCTGCAGGCTGCCGGGTGGGGAAGCCGCTCCTTCCCTGGCACGGCGCCAAGTCCTCCTCCTCTGCTCGGCCCCAGCGCCCCAGCCAGCCCGGCCCCGCTTCTGGGCCTCCTCTCCGCCCGGGCCCTCACCAAGAGGCTGCCCACGGGACACAGGGGCAGAGAGCCTTTCGCTGGGGCCGGGCCCAGCTGCCTGTGTTTACAAACTCTTCTTCTCCCCGTTTTTATTTCTTCTTTCCCGACCTCCTTCTCTCCCTTCCCCGCTGGTTTTCTTACTCCCTTTCCTTTTCTAGTCCTGGGAATTGAGCGCAGGGCCCTTCACACTGACCTACAACCCCAGCCCCTCTTTAATTTTTTAGTTTGAGACAGGCTGTCTCTACGTGGTCCCACCCATGCTGGGCTCTGATTTGTGGTTCTCCTGCCTCAGCCTCCCAGAATGCTGCCGTTCCAGGCACTTGCACTGCCCTCCCCAGCTCTTCAGAACTGCCACAGGAAGCTTGACCTCAGGGTGGTGCCTGCAGCTGCAGACCTGCCCCTGCCCTGTCTGGGTGTTCACTTCAACTTGAAGTCGGGGTGGGGTGGGGAGTCCGACCAACGAGCAAAGCCACAGCTGAGAAAGTTAGCGGCGGCCTTTGGGCTGAGTCTGGGGTCAGCCGGCTCCTGGGCCGGCCCTGCAGCCTGACATCCAGGGAGACTGCGTCCGCCCGGGCTTGGAGTTCAGCCCCTTCCCGGAGGCCACAGGGCCGCTGCGGATCGCCTCTGCCAGGGCAGCGCAGTCCGCGCTCCGGGTGGCCCAGCTCGGGCCCAGATGCAGCTCCCTCCAACAGCGTACACGCAGCCGAGGGCAGGGGGCTCTCAACCCACGGTTCCACGCTAGGGCCTCGCCTCCGTGTCTGGCCTGTGGGACAGGCGACGGCACCACCTCGCTGCAGGGTCTGCGCATCCTGCGAGGAAGAGGAGGCCACCGGAGCCGGGCGGGGCACAGCGGTGGGGCGCCCCCGCCCCCTCCGACGCCGCCACTGACTGCCCAGACACCGCCTGGCCGGAGTGCTTCCCCCAGGCGAGGCGAGCGCGGTCTCGCCCACTGTGGACGGCGGGACTGAGCGGGTCTCCAAGCCCTGGGGTGCAGTGCGCGCTCGTGT
>NW_004955497.1:6154806-6196965 GCF_000276665.1 Chinchilla lanigera | reverse complement strand
GGGCCTTCTGCTGCTCCCTCCTTAACAGCGGCGGAGGAGCTGCCGCAGGAAGCCCCACCTCCTGCCCGCAGGGTCCCCGAGGGAGGTGTTTGTCCTAACCTACTTTCAGGGACCGACTCCTTCCTTTCAGCGCGGCCAGGAACGAGGCCAGCGGAGATGGGGAGGGCAGCTCGGCTCCAACCTGCTTAGCACCAGCTTCCTGTGGCACCCTGGCCCCGCGGGACAGACTAGGGTGTGAGTCAGAGCGAGGTCAGGCCCCTCAGGACATAAATCGGCCTCTGGCGCTTGTCCTAGCAGAGGGCGGACCACCCAGGACGCTCACTCTGTTTCCCGCTTACAGCTAACAAAGTAAATGGGTGAGGTGAGGCTCGGAGGCCCCAGAGGGCCCTTCTGAGGGAACCAGAGAGAGCACCGCAGGGACACTGGGCCAGGGTCTCTGTGAAAGGCCTGGCCTGGCTGCTGCCCCGCCCCAGCCAAGGTTAGGGGTCTGAGCTACTGTTGTTCGACACCATTCCCTCCTCCACGGCTGCCGGAGGGAACCCGGCCATGGCCAGGAGCTGCCTCAGTCCGGGAGACCGGTGAACAGACCAGGAAGCTGGGAGTGTGGGGAAGATGGGCCCTGGAAGGAGGGCAGGAGTGCTGTGCTCAAGGGGGGCAGCAGAAGAGACGGCGCTGATTTGGCCTGTGCAGCCCCGGCCGTGCTGTGGCTGCAGGGACCCAGGGGAGGCCGAGGGCAGAGAATGCGGCTAACACCTTCTCACTGGGAAAGGGAAAGGCCCATCCGTGCCTGACAACAGCAGACGCAGCCCACAGGCAAAGGCCAGACCCTGCCTCCCCTCCCAAGCACTGGGGATCGGAGCTGCCCGGGATTTCTGCTGGTACCAATGTGTCCCCCAAACGCATGTGTTGGGAACGCCACACGCCAGCGCTGGGAGTCGGCCTGCGGAGGGCAGTGCAGGGATTCATGCTGCCGTCTGCAGGGCGGGTTTGTTACCGCAGCTGAGGGTTTCTTAGAAAAGGCGGGTTCAGGTCCTTTTCAGTGTCTGCCATCCTCCTTGCCCCCCACCCTCTGCCATGGATGATGCAGGTTCTCGGCAGATGCCAGCACTTGGTGCTGGACCTCCCAGCTACAGCACTGAGACAGTGAATTCCCGTGTGTGTGATAAATTACTCAATACACAAACAGGCTGAGACAAGGCCTGCGGACACTCTGCGCTCTGTGCAGTCAGGACCCATCCATAAAACCAGGTGAGCTGGGAGGCGGAAGGGCAGGCGGTCTGGGAACAGGGAGAGCTGCTCTGCAAGGCAGGTGGCCTGGTTACCAGACACAGTATTAGACCCCTGCCCGCGGGTCCAAAGATGGAGACAAGCAGGTCGCTATTCAGCGGTCCTGTGGGCCGGCTTCCACCTGCTGCAGCCCGGTAGCCAAGGGAGGCCGGGCGGGAGGCTGGGCACCGCCGCGAGTCTGTGTGGCACTGTCGGTCACCTGACCGATGGCCCAGACCAGCGCAGGTGGCCTCTCTGCTTTGAAGCTTGTGAGGCCAGGTGCCCAGAGCAGCACCTGTTGTTGAAAGTGCAGTAATACTCTGGGCACCGGAGACCCTGGGTTCCAGGGCTCCTGCCCAACACTGTGACCCCATCTGAGATGGGCTCAGAACGCTGCACCCCAGGCTGCTCGATGTGGGTGCTGTGGAAAAGCTGTCTCAGCCCGGAAGGCACTGAAGCGGCTCCCTACCCGGCTGCTTCACCCGTGTTCAGGGGCATCTCAGCCCCGGGCCGTTGTACAACCGCTTCTGGGAGGGTTTGGTACTTCAGGTTATGGTCTGGGGCTTATGCAGCCCCCAACTTCTGGGGCTCTCAATCCCTGAAATCCAAAGTGGCAGGAAATGGAAGCTGTGGATGAGAAGAGAAGCCCCAAGCTGGAGGCTCCGGGAGAGCGGAAGGACGGCCACAGCTGTGCTGACCTGTGTGCGCCCCCGGCCACCAGCCAGTGTGAGGACAGAAACTGGACTCCCAGGGGAGCGACATCTACAGAGCACCCAGGGAGGTACCCAGAGTTGCTGCAGGCACCCGCCCGAACAAGAGGGCACGGCCTGACTCCCCGCGGAGAGACGCCGAGGACGGTGGGGCTCCGAAGGGCGAGCTGTGCAGGGCCCAGGGAGGATGACCATGGTGTCCTGTCTGTCCTAGACTCAGGGCACATCCTTGAAACCAGCTCCAACCAATTGAGCACCCAGGCCCTTGAAATAGTAAAAAGGCATTTTAAAGGAGCTGACAGCGACCACCCTAATATAATCACCACTATCCTCACGTGTGTGGGCAGAAGGTACGCTGTGAGCCACTACCTCACATACATGCACAAAAGGCAGCACCTCAGCAAGGGCAGTGCTAAGGGCCACTGTGTTCTCAGGATGTGCGGACTGCATATTCCCAAACTGTTTGACTTCCGCGTGTACTGGTTTTAGAGCAGAACAGCTGAAGGACATCCCTGAAATATTAAATGGTTTTCAGTGTCACTTCCTGATAAGGACTGAGTTTTCTAAACTGCGCTGACCTGGCACACTTTCTTGGTTTTTCCTCATGGTAGGTAGTTTTCCCTCAATTATCAGCTCATCGCCTCTAACTAATCACGGTGCTATATTTGAAGCTGCTATTACCAACGCACAAAGAAATTACCAACGAACAAAGAAAATGCAGTGGGAAACTAAGAAGGCTACCTGTACACAGCACCAGGACAGTACTGTTGTGTTTTGGCAAATGTCCAGGTACCAGCTTGGTAAAGAGAGTATCCTATAAAGACAGACCTCTGTCATCAAAGTCTCTGTTAGACATGTCGACAAGTTACCCACACTCCAAATTAAAAATGCATGTTAGCACCTCTATGTCACTACTGAATTTATGGCATACAAATTACAGTATAGGCGTGGTGGTGCATGCCTATAATCCTAGCATTTGGGAGGCTGAGGCAGAAGGATCACTCTGAGGTCAGCCTGGGCTCCATACTGGGTTCAAGACCAGCCAGAGTTACATAGTGAGACCCTGTCTCAAAAAACAAACAAACAAAAAAGCAATTACAGTACAGTACAAAGTGCTGTAACAATATGAACTCTTGCTGATGTACATCTAAGAGAATCAGGTAGTGAGGCCATCAAGAAGTGATTTTTAAACTTTTTGAGAGTGTAACCTCCTGGGGTGGGCGATGTGGTTCAGTGGTAGAGTGCTTCCTTAACACGTGTGAGGCCCTGGATTCCACCCTGTGTGGCTAAACAAGGTAGTATGTTATTTGTATAGATCTATTCCTGAAACTAAATGTACAGTGTTGAGTGAAAACACTGAGGTTATCTGAACAAAAAAGTTGGGGCTGGGGTTAAGGCTCACATTTTGTTAAGCCTGTCAGTCTCAGTTCTCCATTACTCGTGTGCTTGGTTTTGTTTGCACACATTAGAACGTTCTGATTCACAGAAATTAAGACATGCCAACAGTAAATGTTTCACTGTGCACCACGCAATCTTTGGAAAGCACTTAGTTAAGGAAAAGATACAAGCTTTATTGTGGAGGTCTTTCCAAAAACAAGGTCATCTGGCAGGAAAAAAAGTGCTGGTCATCTGCTATGTTCTGGCTTTCAACACCACTCTGCATTTAAAACATTTTAAAAAATTCATTACATCAAGTATTTATAGATGAGGCTCCTGGGACGGAGGACCAACTTATTCCAAACCAACTCTCTACAGATAACGTTTATAAACTGGAACAAACACAGCTATGGAAAGTGCTGGACAAAAATAAAAAAAGCAAACACTGGAGGGGAACTGATGTTTGGAAAGGAAAATCTTTCAGTGCCTTTCCTGATTTTTAATTGGTTTTTGTCTGAGGGTGGGCCTCATCCTGCCAAGCAGGACAACTAAGCTTGAATGGAAATTCTGCAGTCTAGTTGGCTTAACCCACACGCTACGGGCTTAAAAAATCAGAGAACCAAGCTCAAAGTGACCCAAACAGAAGTGAGAGAGGAACTCAGGAGAACTAGACAGGGGATATAAAAATTGTGCAAAACCTTGGTAAGTCCAACTCTTAAGTGGCCGGCTAAAGCTAAAAGAACTTGAGAAGCTTCTGCTTCTGGGCATGTAGACACAAAGAGCCAAAGCCTGGTCCTGGTGTAACGATTTCCTTCAAAGAAAAGCAGTACTTTCAGAAGCAATATAATAGAAGCCAGAGTCTCTCAAGTGTATCACACTCAGTTCTGGATACAATCCAAGACTACCAGGCACACACTCAAGAGAAAAAGCAATGAAGAGAAATTGATCCTGAAATGATGAAGATGCTGGAATTAATGGAGAAGCGTTTTGAAGGACCTAGTATATACTCAAAGACACAAAGGAAAATAGGTTTATAAAGAACAGGTAGGAAATCTTAGCAGAGAAGTAAAACTTATAAAAAAGGACCAATAAGAAATTCTACTAGAGTGGAAAAATATAATCTCTGAAAATAAAAAAAACTATATGGGCTTAAAAGCAAATTGTAGATAACAGAACAATCAGTGAACTTAACAATAGATTAAAAAAAATTTCTAATCTGTAGAACAGGAAGAAAATAAATCTTTTACATTGAAAGAGTATCAAAGACTTTGGCCAGTATCAAAAAGTTGAACATATGTATAATAGGAGTATTAAAAAGGATAGAAAGGAGTAGAAATTTGAAAAATGCTAAGAAAGATACATACTTACAGACTGAAGCTCAGTGAACTCTAAGGAAGATCAATTTACAGAAAATCACATCTGAGGAAGTGAAGCAACATTGCTAGTGTACACCGACTTTGCAAAAGAAGAAAAGAAAAAGTCTGGCTGTTCTTACAAAACTTCTATGACACAGCAGTCTCACTCTTGGAATATATCCAAGATGGATGAATGCATATATCCAGAAAAGACTTGACCAATCTTACAAAAGAGGACAGATAAATCCATTGTGTTCCTACAGTGAAACACTGCTTAGTGATAAAAACAGAATACAACTGTTTATACCTGAAAGGGCATTAATGAGCTTCAAAAGCATATGGAAAGCAGCCGCGGAGAACCATCGTAGTCATGCTGTCGTCACTGAGATGCAACACCTGACCGTCCCTGACACCCACGCCTCGGAGCACGAGAGGTCGCTCATGTTTTCAGCCCATCGCTGGCCAACTCCAAGACAGGAAGTGCATGGAGCACAGCTGCCCATGCCACGGCGACCAGGAAGCAGGGAATGAGGGTTGGAGCCGGGGAGGGAAATCCGTCCCTCCGGGTCACGACCCCAGTGACCGTCTCTTCCCACCAGGCTCCGCCTGTCCACATGCGTGAGAGCCCCTACCAGGCCTCAAGTACTTGTTGAAGAAGCTCCTCTTCTGCTGTATAATGACAGCTACTCAATCACTATTTATTGCTGCCTAGTAAGCATCACGCACCACACCCGATAAACACAGCATGGCAGTTTACAGGAGGCCTGCGCCTGCTCACGAGCTCAGTGTGGTGGGAACACACTCAAATAAGGAGGAAGCCACGCATCCTCACAAGTAGTAATAGGAAATACAGGGTACTTGGTCAAACACTCCATAAAGGGGCAGACCGTTTACTTTTTATTTCGAAAGTAACTGGAAACTCATTCGTCCCTCTAAGTCATTTAACAAGAGGCGGCTTACCGTCCAGCAGATTGGGCATCACGCCCTGGCTCTCAGGTTCGAAGATGAGTAAGGTCCGTCTGGCCGGAGCATGCAGACTGGTGGGAGGCTACAGGGAACCCAGGACACTGTGATACAGCCGTGATACACACGGCGTGCCTGGCTGCTCAAATACAGCTATTACACGCACCTGTACTCCAGCCTGGCTTCGTGAACGTGGCCACGCCTACCCCCCGTCTGGACTCCTCCTGCTGCCCACATGAAATACCAGCGCTGGGCTGAGGTTCTGCATCTGGCCATGCCCCCGGTGAACAACCTGACCTCACCCTGGTTTTGTCATACATCAAACAGAAGGTGTATCTTAAAAGACTGCTTTAAGGAGTAAGTGAAACATAAGCACTGGTCGCTACTGTTACCAAGACAAAACATGGCCAAGATCCTCTGTGCCCGGAATATGTGGTCCCTGCTCCTCCAGAGGCTCTTCTCACAGCCCCAGGGCTCCCGTGAGGCTCCACCAGAGAAAGCGGGCTCAGCTCCTGGCCACACGAACACTATGTAGAAATTAACTGGCAACCAGAGTAGACTCTGATTACAAAAGGGCTAAATAGAAACCCCACACTAGTCCCAAATTCTGCCCGGAAAGAGTCAGGCACACGACACTACCATCGCCAAGAGAGCCTTTAGGGTTAAAAGTGTAATTTTATTTAGATGTTACTTGTACATAATCTATAGTAAGATATACAAACAGATAAAAATCGTTTGACAGGATTTTTTAATACCACTTTCAATGTACAACAGCATTGGTTATACTGCAAGATGACAGATACTCTGCTTCATAAAACAAAAGTTACTTGCTACTCTGGTTGATACATTCCCACTACTCTTTAATGGATTAAAATGTATCATGTATTTCAGTCGCAAATTATTATAAACTTTTACAACTTAGACACTTGGTGCTCATAAAAGATGTGGATCTTGCTAAAAATTTACTGAAATGAAAACATTAATTTTCTAGTAGCGTCTTTAGTAAAACACCAGCAACCAAACCTCATGGCTGGGGCTAAGAGTGCACAATCCTCCGCCCTGACGCGTGGACTCCGGCGTCTTCCCACCCGCCGCCTGGGTCTGCACCGCAAGGAAAAGCTTGTGGGACAGCAACTAAAATGTACGCAAGGGATAAAGCTGGGAACAGGTGATAAATGTGATTCAAAATCTGAAATTTACATAAGTGAAATGTGCTGCTGAATGATCTTCTCCATTTGTTTTGTCAATACTTTTTGAAAATGAAAGCTGAAAATCCAGACTCTTCACTTTGTTCATGCAGTATCATATCCGATCTGAATTTAAAATTTTATGCTAAATCAAATTCATTGAAAAGATACTCTAAAAATAATTTGATTTGCATCTTCGTAATCCTCCCTTCTATTAAAGGTTACTGAAAACAGCAGGGCAGAAGCTTTCTCACTACACATACAAATCAAATTAAATATAACCTGTTGATTAAACTATAGGACAAGTAATGACTGACAGGCTCATGAACATTTGTGATAAACTGCCACTAACCGTGTTGTACAGGGATAAGGAGAAGGAGCCCTGACATGGACAGTAGCTTGAACGTGCTCCCTTCGGCCTGGGAACGAAGGGCCACACAAAACAAAGAAGAGCTACCAAGGGAGCCAGGAGTGACCGGGGGCCCCGACAGCAAGGAGCGCAAAGGCCGGCTGTTACACTGAGGACGAAAGAACACTGGAAACGCTCAGAGTCCCGGGGAGATGCCAGCACAGCAGGTCTCCACACTGGAAGGAAGAGACAGGAAGTTAAGTGTATTAGTAGCAACTAATGTTCAAGGAAATTCCAGGGACAGCCCCGCGGCGAGCAGCTCCAGCGCGAGGTGCTCACAGGGAGGAGCGGCGGCAGGTGCAGCAGAGAGGGCTCAAACATGGCCAAGTGGGTCTTGGGAAGGAGTGCAGACATCAAGCTTTTTAGTTTCAAATCTAGTGACCAGAGTCCAGCGCACGGGGGGCAGGGACACACGCCTACGACAGACGCCCCAAGCCAGCCAGTGCCCCTGCAGAGCGCAGGGTGAGACGGGGGCAGCTGGCTGGTTTCCCCAGAGCTCTCCCTCCTGTCCTGCTGGCATCCTCCCTGCAACTAACACAGTTCTGCTGGCGCTCACCGGAACTTCCCAGACCTGCATCCGGCGGGAATATTGCAGGCTGGGAAGCGCGCTGCAGCAAGGGAAGTGTCTCCACACACTTCCACCCGTACCTATGATCCAAGCCTGAGCAGTTACGAACTCTGAACAAGCAGTTACCTTCCACCTGGAATTACAGAGCAGAAGCTGTGCTTCTTTAGTTCCTGGTTTGCCTGAGCCGGTCTGAGATCGCCATGTGGCAGGAAGAACAGGGCAGCAGAGGGGAGAGCAAAGTGCTCAGCTATGGGCTGAAACGAGGTCGCGTGGTGAGGTACCTCCTAAAATGTCATGTGCCGGTGATACAAGAGAAGAGAGCCATGTGCTTCTAGGACGGGTGAAGGCCACGCTCGCAGGGCTGACCCTGGACTGGCCACAGCACCGTGAGAGGTAAAGGGGTATCATCCTCTTTCATTTAAACCTAAGCTTCTGTAACGTGGACCAAGTGGAGCTGCCCCTCTGCACCATGGCCTGCACTGCCTGCCATGCTGACCAGCTGGCTGCTGCGGCCAGAGACAGCCTGCATCTGTTCTGGCTGGCCGCTGCCCCAGCCACCAGGGCAGGCCAGTATTGCAAGTGGCATCCCGGCGGCCCTGAGGGGGATCGGCCCTTGTTCTCATCTACATTACTAATGCGTTGCTGAAACCTCACAAAAATCATCAACAAGTGCTGAGTGAACTCATCGTCCACAGGGAACCCTGCCTGAGAAAGGCCCTTCCAACTTCACATTTGACGAGTGAGTGCAACGGCAGGAAAATTATTCAACCAAGCATTCATCTTCATTCAGAGGCTACCACGCCAATAAGCTGAATGCAGGAACATTTGATTCTCCTGAGTTGCTAGACCGTTCCCTCTAGAACCAATTTCTTCCGAAAACACATTATAATAAAAAAGGAAAACAAAAGGTAAAACAGTATCACTGGTCAGAAGACATCACTCTGACAGTCGTTAACCTTGCAGAGACTTCACACCAGGCAGCTTCACAAACACACAGCAAGTCTACAGAATCGTAATGATCAGTAAGAGTAAAGTAAATACTTTTACAGCCAAGAGGGAAGCAGGATGCTGTTTTCAGGACAATGCAATAGTTACGGCATATCTCCTCGTGTGCAGCGTGATGTGCTATGTTCAGTGGCACTTAAGTATTACACAGTAAATACTGAAAAACCCAGAATTCTTGGATGTGCAGAAGCAATATCACATCATTAATACAAAAGGTGCTAAGCTACAGATTATAGTACCACTATCTAGGTGCCGAGACCACCGGGGATCCCCAGTCCACTTCCAGTGTCCTGGCGGTCCCCCGCCACGCGGCCGCACAGCCTCAGTCGGACCAGTCATTCTCATCGAACTCGGAGTCGTCGTCGGAGTCGCTGTACTCCACGGCAATGCGTCTGGATAGGATAGTGGCCACATCGTTCCCGACGGGCTCCCGCTTGGCTTCCTGCTCACGCTGCTCCTGCACCTTTTTTAGCTGGATTCCTAAGAACACAAATGTGGGGTTAGAAATCAAGTCCCTTTATTTGTCCCAAGTAAAAGGAAAATGAACTAATGGGTCTGACTTTTCTGCTGAGCTAAGGACAGAGTTTTAGAAATCTGTGGGGAGCAAAGAACATGCGAGTCCATTTTAAGAAAGCTGGTTATAACTGGTCCACATGAGCACCATCAAAGCAAGTTCTAAAGCCACGACATCCCGTATGTTAGCCACCAGCCGCTTTAAACATGCAGTGATGTGGGGAGAGGCCCAAACTGGATAGTCAGTGTGGAAGACCTCCGTCACCACAGAACACCCGATGGACAGTGCCTTAGGAGGGAACGGAGGGGCCTCTGCTCCAGCCCCTTATGTTGGGAATGAGTGTAAGATAAACTACCTATTGGACTATTTAGTAACAATGTATCTGATGACTTAACGTGTATCATTTTTTAACTTTTTCTTCTGAAACAATCTCAGATTTACAGAACAGCTCTAAGGTCAGTAAAGAAACATTCCCCTACCACCTTGCCTCCACTCCCCAACTGCTAACACCTGACCAGCATTTTCCTGCCTTTTCTCACTCTCACAGACGCCCCTCTCCGGACTGTTTGGAGCATACTGTTCCCTCAGCCCCTAAACGGCTCAAGGGCGAAGTTCCTTAAAAAAAACAACATCAGAGAATCAGCACAGATCCAATGCTGCTAGGTTAATCCTACAAGCATTATTCAAACTGTATCAGTAACAGTAAGTCCCCGACTTACACACGAGCTCCCTTCCAAGAGAATGTTTGTAAGTCAGATTCTTTCATAGGTCGACAAAGCCAGCCGTGTCCACCTTTGACACAAATATGCAGTGTGATGCATAGAAAACCAAGCCTCCACGTCACCGCCACTCTTCCCCGCGCTTGTGGACACCCCACTGAGCGCCGTGCCGTGGACACCACCGCTCTGTGCAGTGAGGCACAGCAGCACGGCTGTGACCATGTCCGCAGTACGGGAGCTCCTTCCAAGATCTGTTTGCACCTACAAATGTTAGTCACGCGAGGTCTACCCGTACCTGTCAAAGTTTACAGCTTGAACGTTCCTAAGTCAGGGACTTACTGTAAACTCAATGTAATTGCAAACAGAGAAAATTTTCCCTGGCTCAGGATCCAGTGAATTACCTCTGTTGTGTTAATTATCACGGTGAGCAGTAATCCTCCTGTGTCAGCTTCACGGATCAAGAAAGGCCAAGCAGGCTCATGGACTGCACAGGCTTCCCGCTGTGTCGGAGTGCTGCGGACTGTGTCTCGGTGATGAGGAAGCTGACCCATAAAGAAAACTGTGACCGTAACTACCGTGTGGCTTAGAAGCTTCCGGACCTGGTTTGTGGGAGGAGTGTGGAAAGGTGTGGCGCTGGGGGCCCGAGAAGCCCCACAGTGCTACCAGCAGAGCCTTCTGGGTGATTCCAGTGAGAACCCAGGGCTCTGGAACGCTGACAGGGATGCGGCAGTGAAGGCCGGACCCAGGAGTCCCAGTGGGAAACACGGCTTCCACTGCCAGCTGGACTGGAGGCCGTGTATGCCAGGCTTTCACAGAAAATTTGTCTACCTTATTCCCAAGTCCCGAGACTGAGGGAGACTAAGATTAACGGTGGTAAACAAATGTGAAGATAGCCTAACATTTAGGCTCTGGTATGGAAATTGCTGGCTGCTTTTTGCCAGATTTATGGTGAGGATTGGGGACAAAGGGCAAAGTCTAAAACTGTGAAAGGCTTAAAACACCTTCGCCCAGAGGAATTGTGAACTTGCTACTGTCTTTACCTGGAGATTACATGTGGCGGAAGGAGACCTCTGGGTATGAAGATGACAAGGTGGGCACTGTCACTCTGCACCCTAACGTGTCTACTTCACTGGGTTAACACAGCCCCGGCAGATCAGCAGGCCTGCTCCGGTTGTGTCCCGGTGGGTCACAGAGGTGTGGCACTGGGCACCATACCTGGTCCCTCAGCTGGTTCTGACACTGTCCCCTGCTCTGCTCCCGGGCACAACGAACTGGGCAGCTCTGCTCCGCAGGCCCTGACTCCACAATGTTCCTGCCCGGGAACCAGCTCACTACTGACCGAATCCCTCCAACAGTGACTGAAATTAACTTCTCAACGTATCACGTCCAGCAGCAGGACAGCTGACTGACACAACCGTGTTCTGCTGACACCCTATGACCCAGGTAGTTCTTCAGCATTTGTGTTTTATGACCCCCACATTTTTGGAACAGAGGCAGTCTGTATGTAGCACGTCCCTCGTGTTCCTGATTATGTGTTAACCTGCAGCGAACAGGGCTACAGGTATAAAAATGCCAAGTCTAACACTGTCCTATGTTGACTGCAAAGCTGAAATATCTAAGCTTTTCTACCTCTGAGATGTACTGCTTGATGAAATCTAAGTGTATCAATGACGTTCAAGCTACACAGAGAACCCTGGGGTTGCTGGGTAGTGCCCGTCCCTGACCTCAGGCCTGATGGATGGGTGCTCAGAGGAAAGCTCACCCTTTGCTTGTTTTGCTACCTTCTGCTCATGATGAACTGTTACTCCTCTGAGATCCCCCTCTGCCATGCCACCCTGCCTTGGAGCCAGCCGACTGTGGGCTGAAACCTCTACAGACTGTGAGCGACAGAAACCTTTCCTCCTTATCTTTGGATGTTGGGTGTTTTGTCTCAGCAACGAGAAAAGTAACTAAGACAGCCTCCCACCCAATTCTGCCCGACATACTCCATCCTTCTGTTTTGGGATCTGGGAATCAAGGTAGCACTTTTGTCTGACAAAAACATTGTGGTGTTAAATAAATGCTGAAGAGGTATCTTAGATTTTCTTTAAAAAACTAAGTCGTTGATATGAACTCATTTTCTGTTACTTATGTTTCTATCCTTGCAACAGAACGTAGAGAAGGTCCCACTGATCAGCTGACCATTTCTGTTATTTTAGTAAAGCTTTCCTGAATGCCATTTTTGAATTCAATTTCTGAATTATCAATTCATCATGATGTGTTTAAGTGACATCTAAAAAAGAACACTTTAAAAAAAAAAAAAAAAGGCTCCCCGATGTCTGCTCCAAAAACGCATTCATGTACAGAGCCATCACCGAAGGCAACAAGCCTACAGCCAGCTGCAGATCTGAAGAAATCTCTCTGCGAAAGGAAGGCCGCGGAGCCGAGCGTCCACTCACCCATCCGAATGGCGGCCAGGAGGTCACTCCGGGCGTCACTGACGGGCGGCTGCGCAGGCTCGGGACGCTTCGTCTCGGCAGTGGGGGGCCCATGCATCGGGGAAGATGAGAGAGCAGAGCCAGGGCCAGGCGGGCCCGGAGGGGGCGGCGGGGGCCCCGGGGGAGGCGGCGCTGTGACCAGGAGCCCAGCCGAGGGCGGGTGAGGAGGCGCCGAGTACGCGGAGCCGGACGGTGCGGGAAAGGAGGGCTGCACGGGGGTCTGGAGAGGACTGACAAACGCAGTCTGTGCTGAAGGGATCACGGGTGGGGGCGGAGGAGGCGGCGGTCCCGAAGGATTGTAATACTCCATTATCTGTGCCGGAAGCATCCTGATGAACAGACGAGACAGACAGAGTCACCGCGGTAGACAGACAGTCGCAACCCGAAGTCCGCCTGTCCCTCCCAGAGAAGCCCCCGGCCACAGGGGGCACTGGGAGCCGGGCCTAGGCACTGCAGGACGCACAGCGCGCTCTGTAGTCAGTCACTTCCTCGGACTCACATCAGTCATTACGACAGACGCAAGCTCTGTTGAAATGCATCAAGAAAGACCGCTCAAAAAATAAAGCCACTTCCTACGGAGTGCTAAGGTAACACGGCTGGCCACAGAGGTCAAAGCAACAGCAATCACCCTGCAGCCTGCGTGTCTCAAGGAGCTGAGGCTCCCGAACCCGTGTCCTGAGGTTCTGTGGCCACCAAACTGGGAAAACCCTACAAAGCCAAGCCCCACGGGAGCCCAGAGGCGTAGTGTCTGCAGAGTACTCCAGGCTTTGCAACGTTCCACAGTCGAGAAATCAGCTCGAGTCTATTCCACCAAGGGTTCTTCCAGCCAACCGAACCAGACACCTCCCGCCTCTGCACACCTTCAGGGTGTCCTGGCTTCACCAGGGCCCGTGGATAGGGACAGCCAGGGTTATGCCTGCCCCTCTGGGGGCCACGGACATGCGTTTAGATAGCTTTCCTGGACACCGATTCTAAGGAGAGGAACCCTTAGAAAACTAGGGTGCAGCCAAAAGGGGGGTTAACCCATCCAAGTAAAGGTGGGCGCTCACGGTGATGAACACACGCAAAGGCCAGTCTTTCGCAGGACGTGTTGGGCTCCTATCCACAAGACAGAAACTAAAGGCCGTGGAACCAAATGAGCCGAGGGCCCGAGGTCAAGAAGGAGATGACAGGGTCAGCAGAAGTAACGTGATACGGCTTTGTCACCTGTGACAAGCACTGCCTGTGGTTCACTCCGGACACACAGAGAATCTGAATCGGTTCACTGGTCAGCATTCACGCTGTACCAAGGACTCACCCTGAGGACTCACACATACTCAGCCTGTGTGCAGAAGCAGTGCGACGCCAGCCTCAGCCTCCGCCGTACCTGCCACGCTTGCTTAATACAGAGAGTGTCACCACTGCTAGTGTCTAATCCACTTGCACTTGATTATATTTTGCACCTCACCAGGGGCATACACTCATCTCTCCTGAACGGCAGCTCTAAGAGAGTAACACTTAAAAACTAAGCCAAAAAAGAGGGGTTAACTAGCAACGTAAAAGGAAGCACTCTTAGAATTCTAGCACACACAGAAAGACTCAAATCCAAGAACAGATAGCAGCTAGAGCATGAGGAAGAGCGATTTACCCATAATCTGCTGGGGCCATCGGTGCCGAGGCCTGAGACCCCTCCGGGGCTTGGGGAGGAGGTGGCGGCGGCGGCTGCTGAGGTCTGTTTAAGGCCATGTGCCTCGCTGAGGCAGACGGGGGCCGGTACTCATGCTCAGGGGCCTGGTTTGCGGCCCCATGCGGTGGTACGTCGCCAGTAGAATAGGAGGGGGTCACCGGCTGCGGGTGCAGAGAATGGTTGGGGGTAGCCGGGTAAGAGTAATCCGTAACATCTGAAGCATGGGACCTGACGTGGGAGAGATCAGTGGGAGAAACGTAAATTACATGTAAAAATTGTTCTCTAACAGACAGAAGCATATATATAAATAATTACAGTACCAATGCAAAGAAATAAGACATGTATTTCCTTTACCATCAACTAGGTCTAGCCCCACGAGAGCTTCTGAGCAACAACGTAATTATTATTTTAGCAGCAAGCCCCGTGTTACATGGATTCAGATTTGTGCTCTAAGTGAATAAGACAGATCAGCAAGCATGAGAGAGTAGAGCCTCGTTTTCGCAGTGTTTCATATACTTCTTCTCTGAAAGACAAGGCTACAAGACAAACCCCATTTCACTGGGAAGCAGCACCAGACAGAAGATCTCAGCGGCAGTGAAACTGACAGCATATAATTAGAACACACAGAATGGCAGGTGAGCTGGATAAATATGACGAGTAAGAAAAGAAAGAGAAACCCAGAATGCAAGAGTGCACTGCGTTTTTCTTGAGCAGAAGACATTATTTAACCCAGAGGGAAAGAAGCAATGTGGTACACCATGGAAAGGCCCCTTATTTTCTTTACAGAGTCGAGTGCAAAAGTCTAAAAGCAAGAGAAACCTCGCATTAGTGAGCTGAGAGGAGAAAGGCACGAGTGCCCGGGGGAGAGCAGTGATCAGTGGGCGTGGCCGCCGCGAGGCTACAGGCATTAGTAACAGTCGCACACGGAGGCTGGGTTAAGGAATCAGGTCAGCAGGCTGCACACGGCTCAGGACGCTGAAGCGGAGTGGCCCGGGGCTGGGGGTCCAAAGAAAGCAAAACCACAAACCCTCTGGGCAGCCTGTCCTCTCTCGCGCTCCCTGCCTGCTGCAGCCTCCTCGCGTCACTCATAAATTCAATGCCCATTTTCCTCCTGTCCCACTCTTCTCTTCGTGTCCTCACTTTCCTCACATGCACTTGCTGGCTCCTGTTAGGGTTCAGCTTGTGTTTCTCCCTCTGAAGGAAACAGGCAGACACGCTGGGGTGTGGGAGCACGCCGTGAAGAAGGCACAAACTCAGGGCCCTCCTCTGCGTTTCCGACGGCGGCTTCCCTCGCCGCGACGCGGAGCGACACAGAGCAGCTTACTGAGCGGAAGGGCCTGCTTCCTTTCCCTCTTTCCCTAATTACGGGCCAGTCGCAAATAACAATTCATTTCTCTTCCCTAGTTGTGAGAATGAATTCTACGGTGTGGTGTCCACGTGAGGGTGTCTTCTGAACTATGCAAGTTGCCATAGATTTTAAAATACCTATATTATATATATATCAAATTTGGCCTGGTGGTGGAGCCCAGGGCCTTGGGCATGGCTAAGGAATAGCTCTGTGCTAAGCTACACCCATAGCCCACAAAAATAGTTGTAGACTGGGTCTCACTGCTGTCCAGGTTGGCCTCAGGCTTGCAATCCTACCTTGGCCTTCCTAGCACGTAGGAGGACAGGTACGTGCTAGCACACCCAGCTGAGTTCAGCATATTTTTCATGGGAGAAGAATCTGACGTGTGTTTACAGTTAGTACATTTTGAAAATACAAATACTTGATACCCCAGGGTCACTGACGGCGCGCTTGCCTCTGACTGTGTACCTGTGCCAGTGGCTGTGCGTGCCGCTTTTAGAAGGAAACAGTAATCCAGCAAAACATGGAGTGCCTCCGAGGGTACGCAGGGCAAAAACTATAAATCCTGCGGCAATCACCCAGTGCTAGCCTTGTGAAGTACCTCTGCGACTCAGGGCCAAAAGCAGTCAAGAAAATGGGGCCAACCAGACAGAGGCCAAAGCAACGGTAGAGGCTCTGGTGGCGAAAGGGGGCTCCGGTGAGGACAGGCAGGGGGAGCAGAGGGCCTGGTCGGCTGAGCAGTGAAGGACCTGAGGACAAGGGGGTGAGTGGCAGCAGGCAGGAGCAGTGGGGAGGCAGCAGGGCGCTGCGGGGGGATGGACGCGGAGGGGGAAGCGGGGAGCCGCCACCAGCCACAGCCAGTACCACAGGAAGGGAAGCAGGGCAGTCCTGGAGCTCAGTGATGACCGGCAGCCGTCTGCAGAAAAGAGAAGGCGCAGGTGAAAACACACGGCACTGAAACACAAAGCAGGCGGATCTGCAGTGGAGATTCAGTGGGAAACCCACGGCCCGGGGCAGACAGGCAGGCAGGCCGCGCGCGCTGTAACAGGGTCCCCCACAGGATGACAGAAACACAGCTGGGCGCCACAGGGTGATGCTTCCCGGGCTCGCTGAAAGAGAGCCGGTTACCGGAGGCAAGCGTGTCAGCAGCGCGCATCTTACACACCCTCAGAAGCAAACCATCCTTCACGTTCTGTCGTGAGGGCAAAAATTCAAGATCAGTTTATGCGGGCTGGGTTGAAGTACATCACTTCCATGAATGTCATGAAACTTGCTATTACGTTTCCCTCAGTATGGGGAAACACATTTCAATGATAGAATATAAGCATTACAAAACCATGTTTTAAAATGATACCTAAAACATGAAATACCTTTTTTTAAAAAAAGTCAAAACATACGGAACGATTCCAATTGTATAGAAGAACACAGCAGGCACATATACAGAAAAAGACAGACGCTAATACGCCAAGAGAGGTTTCTCTGGCTGATAAGATGATGGATATTTACTTTGTATGTAATTGAAAGATCTAGGAATTATGTCAAATTTCATAAGAAAAAAGGTGCACAGCTTGGTGAAATAAAAAATAAAACTTTCTAAATTAAAGGATACAATCCAAGTACAATGATGAGCTGCAAGCTACTTACGTTAGTAATGGTATGTGTGAACAGTGTGAGCACGAATAGTAGACGAAAGACAATGCTACAGAAATAAAACATAATTCTACTTGCTTTTTGGAAAATCACAGAAATGAAGACATATCTAAACAATATAAATAGGCAGAATACTAAGTAACTCAAACAGCCATGAACTTTCTGCACAACATCTAGCTATTTAACATAAACAATGGAGCACAAATCAATCAACCAAGGGATTTAAAATATCTATTTTCCATTTGCATTGGTTTGAAAAGGGTGTATATGGGATAAAAATAAAGTACATACTTCTGCATGTGTAAACAATCACAACGACATTATTTTGGAAAATAGGATAGCAAATTCCCATCAGTGGAAACTATTCAGTTCATATAGTCCTCCCCACCCCAAGAACTAAGCAGAAAAGTACCATCTTTGATATTAAAATGCAAACACGCAGCTAGAGCTCAGCTAAAGCTCCAATGATCCTCTAACAGTTAACAGCTGTACAGGTAAATTACCTAGAGTCTGCCTGGTCAAATTCACCCAGTGATTCAGGCCTACTCGGGCATGGACGTTTAAGTCCTGCAACTATAGAGTAGGTTCTTCAGCAAGTATTCCCCGTATGAATTTTCTGTTCTGAGGATGGAGGGAGGGCAGAAAGAGAGGGATGTAAAGAGGATTCGGATGTGTTATGTGCATCCATCAACTCCGCACGATGAGTTTAATCCTCATGTACTGAAAATACATACTGATAAAAATGGAAATTAACAAAAAAAGAATTCTATGTTCGAATTTTTAAATGCTGAAGACTTTGAGACTTTATACAAATAAGAGACTACAACTTTGCAAAATCAGAACGAGGACATGAGAACAAGAGTTAAACTGATCAATCAGTTCTTTTTGTCCAAAGAATCCTGCTGTGAAAAATGTGACACAGTGAGCACTTTTTTAAACACCACCAGAATTCTCCCACTGAAATCAGAATACATAAGGTTAATTATCAGAAGTAAGAAGTCAATCTCTTCTGTTCATTGTGTTTTCAAAGGGTTATCAAGAAGAGTGAAAGCATTCCTAAATCACAGTAAATCACCTTATTTTTAGATAATGAAGAACAAAGGAAATTAAAAACTTCAAGCTAAAAGATTTAATGATTATTAAAGTGAAAACTGAAGTTACTACCAATTACCCCAAAACACTACCTCTAGAATAAATAAACAGTAAATTGGACAGAAAAAAAACAGACAAAGTAAGCCAACTTAAAATAATATTGCCTTGGGCTGGGGATATAGCTCAGTGGCATAAGCGCCTGCCTGGCAAGCGCAAGGTCCTGAGTTCATTTCCCAGTACCCTCCCCAAAATATTGCCTTAAAGTATTCAAAATCAATATACAAATAATGATAAGAGAGAATTTTGAAACCTACTGCAAACCATGTCAACCCAAAACTGCTGATGCCTTTCCAAGTTACAGTAAAATCAGGAAACACGCAGAGGGGCCAAGCACCAGGGAAGCGCTGTAACACACATACACACACACACACAAACACACACACACACACCTAGTATCTGGGGACAGGGATCCCTCGGAAGACGCTCCGTGGTGCACACTCTGAGACAACCTGTTGTCGGGTCTAAGCTCTTTGTCATATGCCATCATATTCCACTCCTGGCGCCTGTTTCTGGCTTTTCTAACCTTTTTCACCTCACGGGTGGCGCCATCTATACGCTTTTGCTCCTGATGTCCAGGGAAAAAGAAAGCATGCCAAGACAGAAGGGAGAGGAAAACAGCAGGTTAGATGCAGTTACAATGCACAGGACACAAGGCTGATGCGCACACAAGAGACATTCATATTTCCGTTACCCGCCCTTAGGAACACTCATGACAGCAGACCCCTGTCACCCACGTGACCCGCCAAGACTCCGACACCAAGGTCTTTCACCTAAGCAAAACCACGTGCTACAGTTATAAGAGTTGCTTACCGTCATCTTTGTTAAAAGAAACTGTCACTCTGCTAGGCTTACAGCCTGTTTTAAATATTCACACCTTTTACATCTATACTGCACACCCAAAATATCTGGCAATACTATTCAAAGATACCATTTCCCACAACTATATAATTTTGCCTAGCTTGTTGATATGCAATTATCTTTCAAATTAAACAATTCAAAATAATCTGCCCCCAATTTATAGAAGATTATTACAGAATACTTAAGCTTATTAAAAGTTACTAAAACTAGCTTAACACGAAACAAGACAAAAACTTACCTGCCCCCACACAGGGCCATTCCTGCTATTTGCTGGCAAAAATGTACTCGTTTTAATAAATGCTCAGGTCCTGCGTAGGTTCTTTTTTAAAGGCAAGGACAGCTATTTCTACGTGCATCTGTTAGTTCCTGCTGTTACCTTCCCATGATTCTACGATCTTTAAGGAAGAGGACTGCGTACCCTACCTCATATGCTTCCCTCTTACGGCACTCAAAATGTCTTACATGAGCTCAAGATAAATGCTGGCTCAATGATCCAATCCACACCATGCTTCAAGAATGAGCTTCTACAGCTGACTAAGTGCCAGGCACTGGTAACACAAGCGGGGAACAGATCAAACAAAAATGATACATCTCTACTCTCATGGAACTGGAGGCTTGCAAGCAAGCCTACAAAATGGTATATATAAATGTATCATTCATTCTAAAATATGGTAAAACAGAAGGGTCTTCACATTTCAAAATAATAATAATAACGTACATTATATAAATACATTTATTTTCATGTATGCAGGTATTTATTTATGTAAACATGCATATGCACACATATCCAACACCAGCTAAGTCCTGAAGTCAGGGAGGCTTCCTGCAGTGACTCAGAGACAGATCCGTAGCGTGAACAGGCATTAGTTATGCACACAGCTTGCATCACTGCATGCCAAGAGGAGGGACAAAGCAAGCCAAGGTTCCGAGGAGGAGGGAAGATCCACTGACTCAGGAGAAATAAAAGAAGATAAATGGTGAAGTGGGCAAATGGCCCAAGAACTGAGGGGCAGGGAAGACTCTGAAGGCCATGCTAAAAATTGTGCTCTTTATCTAATGAATAATGGAAGGTTGCTGAGAGGGAGAAGGCAGGGCGGGCAGAGTGAGGAACCTTCTGTGTTGTGCAGAACAAATTACAAGGGGAGAACAGGGATACCAGTTAAAATGCTACTAAGGAGGCAGAGGTAAGAAAATGAAGGAAAAAGAAAAATATGATAAAAGAAGGATGAAACGCTAACAAAGCATTGTAAATGAGGAGAAGAGGGGTTGAAGGAAGGGGTGGGGAGAAATAAACAATAATAAAAAAATAAAATGGCAGATGACTTAAGGGTGAAGTAAACCACAGGTATTTGGAAGCCTTTGATAATGGACCAGCAAAAGATGAGAGCATGAAATGAAAGGTACAGAAGTAGCTAACCTATGGAAGGATGTGTATGCAGATGAGATGGTGGAGGGGTGCTCGTCAAGCAAACTAGCACTTGGGGATGGGAAGACTGTCAAGAGTATCAGCTAGTGTTTCCGTCTTTTAAGACTGAAAGATACTAAGATGCACATCAGACAAGATGATAGTATCTTCCAAAATTTACAATTCACACCCTCTTTATTAACAGCGATTCTACTCTAGAAATGTACCCTAAAAAACTCTGCATCAGTATAAGAAGAACCCACTGCTCTGCTAGAACTGCAGTTGAGCCAGGGACGTAGCTCAGCAGCACAGCACCTGCCTGGCAAGCTCAAGGTCCTGAGTTCAATTCCTGGTACAGAAAAAAAAAAAAAAGAACAGCAGCAACTTATATTTATGGATACACTGATGAGTAAATAATTTATGACTATCGATAGTTCAGGAGATTACATAACTATTAAGAATGGAGTGTATATCTCTAACAGTGTCTGTGGACATCATATGTAGTCCAATTTTATGTACAGAAAGTACTCTGTTGAATGTTCATGTGTGTATTCATTCATGCTTGAAAGGGCTGAAAAACTGTACACCTTACTTTGAAAAGTGGCTGGGTGGGGCTTGCCTTTATTTCCTTCCGGGCAGGTTGAGCACTTTACACCCATACATATTGCGTGCAAACTTTTAAAATCCAAAAGAAAAAGGTGGAGAGAGATTTTGATGTGATCCCAACATGCACCCTGACTAAGAGCCAATGTGTTAACCTAAAAACTATTACTTTTTAAGAGATATCTGCTGACATATTCAGGAATTGAGCTTTGTTTTTACACAGTGGTTCAGCCTCCACTTCTACCTACCAAGATAGCCACAGGACACACATACACAACGTGAAGCAATCATCACAAAATATTAACAGTGATGAATCTACACTGCAGCTACACTGGCCTGCTTACTAAAACCCCTGGCCTATGCCACATGCTTTCCTATCCTAGGATATTCTTAGATAGTTCCACCTAGAAGGTCTGTTAATGAAGCCTACCCACCTTTCCTGGCCGCCAGCCCACCCCTCCCACACCCCTACTCCGCTGAGCTGTCCCCTCACACCTCAGCTTGTGACACCTCTCTACGGCTTCCCTCAGCACCTCACCACGTGCTCGGGGCCACCCCACCAGGTCAGCTCAAGCTCTGCACTTTCCCTTTAAGACACTTACCAACAGTGTTACTACATATTTAAAACTTCCTGCTTGTTTGTTTGTTTTTAAGCATCCAACCAAAGAAAACTGAATTATCTAAACACAATGGCTTGTTATCCCCTAGTTTTTCCTTCAGATTTAGTCAATTTTAAGTGAATGTGACTTAGGTGTCTGAAATCATGGGAATGGAAGGCTATCTCGTCTCCTTTTCTATTCCTCTATGATGCAGACTTGTGTTTACATTTGCAAATTTCTCTGTGAATTCTAGGGGCGTGCATGAGTGTTCACCACCTGTGCTCTTCACTGTACTGTATTTCCACATGCGTGACAGTCCTGCGTTCTCATCAGTTTATCTAGAACTTAGAAGGCATTAAACAAAGGATCATTTTATTAAAATGAATGAGAAATTTTTACCAAAATTTTAAGTTTGAGGAATATAGACTGAGACAAAATAGCAGAAGAAATGACAGATGATTTTGAAAACACAATAATCACACATAAAAGTTTGTTTTCCGTTTAAAGGAGAGTGGCCAGACGAATATTCTCGTCAAAAGGATCTCTGAGAATGGAAACCAAAAGCCTCTTAATAGGACAAATGGTTTTAAATAAAGGCACTTTTGAAATCCCTGGTATTTTCCCTTGTTACTATGAAAAGGTACAGGGTTTAAAACATACATGTCTTAAACATGTTTATAACTGGGCTCTAATTCATGTCTTGCTGCCAGGCTGCCTGAACCACCAGTAATACACACATGACTACCACCAGCTATACAAGCTGCTTGACGGAAACCTGTCATGCACGCGCTACTGGTGGTTCAAGCTGGTGGGAACATAAGAGTATTTCTTTTCCTTTCATTCTTTGCAGAACTCTGTAGTTCTAAGATGTCCCAGTCCAATCTTCCCAAGCCATAAGTATGACAGTGTAAATAGCCCACATCTTCTCTAGCTTTTCCCAGAATCCAGCAGTAGTATCTCGCATCCCTCACCCCTGCCATTTTTTCTTTTCTTTCTTCTTTTTTTTGGGTGGTGGTGGTTCTAGGGATTGAACCCAGGGCCTCACATATGCTAGGAAATATTCTACCACTAAGTCATACCCTCAGGCCATATGTTCCCTTTCTTAAATCTTGTTTTCAAATGCTGAATTTCCTCTATCCTAAATTCTCAATCCTACCTGGCCAATACACCTCAATGCTTCAAAACTAAGACCAGCCTGCAAAATGCTAAGCAGTTCTCTCAGTTAATACACTCTAATATCTGTCAAGCAAATGGAGTCATTGTTAACTTAAATATTAGCAAATACTTGCTCTTAGAGAATTACTCTTCTCAGTGACCTAAGTTCTGGGCCTGGTCCCTTAACGTAACAGGAGCCAGCACATCCTCCCAGGGCTCCCTGGAAGGCAGGTGTTCCGAGCCTTCGGACTGTAAGCCTCTTGCGTACCACTGCCTGCTCAAAAGTCGGCTCAGTCTCAGGAAATATGGGCCGTGGAGAACACGGCTCACACATACTTCCCACCCACTATCAACAGCTCCTGAGGTCTCCATTATAGGGATATGGCAACCCAACAACCAAGCACGGCAAAGGACAAAAAGCACGTCTTTATATCTAATATGCAGTGCTGGTTGCTTTATGAAAATCTGAGGGAGCAGGAGAGTCATAAAACCTGGTTGCAAACAAAACTAAACTTTAAGCCACTATTTTTATTAAAGCACAGCAAATATTAGAGAACAAATCATTATTCATTGAAAAAATGAATTACTGTATTAGACTCAATTGTTAGAATCCTCAGATGAAAACTATAACCTCTAAAACACCTTCAGCATGAAGTTCAACATCTCACCCATTTAAATAAAGAATTTACTGATTTATTTATAAACAAGAATCCCATATACACACTGATACGCACGTTTCCCGCAATGGAATTATGTACCTTCTGACGTCGTTTCTCTTTTCTTTTGTCTTCTGTGTCCTGTAGCATTTTTTCTTTCCAGAGGTCAAAGAAATAGGAAGGATCAGTATAGAACTTCAGCCCATCCTTCTTATCATCTCTACGAATCAATGCATCATAAACCAGGAAGGGAAAGATGGTTAGATGCTTCTATCTAACAATGCAAGGTTAATACTCAAATTTTAACTCAGCAGACATCTGCACGGGTATCCTCACTATCAAGTATATTATTCTCTGAATTTCCTTATTTGAAATAAATGTGGAAACATTCACAGAAAGCGACCTGTTCTATGTAAGAAGGCTAAGGTGGCACTGCAAACTTAGAATGAAGTATAGAAAATGGCTCTGAAAAAGCGCACAATGGCTCACAAACACCAAGTTTTAGTAGCTCAACTATTTCAGGAAAACACTTTACTCCAACACGGTGCTACACACAGATAGATGAATTCTTAGTATAAATACATTCCTTCCTACTCTGGAGATTAAATATTACTGCAATAAAAATGAGTTAGAGTCTGTCCTTTCTCAATCAGGTTTGCCCAATACAGTGGGACCTTCGTTCACGAACTTAATTCAGTCCACAAATTCTGGAAAAGGTGGTCATGTTTGTGTTTGTGTGGGAAAGATGGCTGTAGTCATGTTCATCACTCAATGCAGAGTTGGCAAACGGAAACAAAATTTTGCCAAATACTTTTGTTTGTGAACCAAACTGTTCACAAATAAAGTGTTTGTGAACCAAGATCCCACTGTATCTGTAAATTCAATTAGGAAAGAAGCAAAATACTCACTGTATAAATGTGGCTAGGGAAAAAAGCGCTGAGCAATGTATTTTCAAAAAGACTTTATTCACTTGTAAGTACTGCTGTAATTGCTATGGTCTAACGAGTATTTCAAATGTAAGTTACTCATTTACCATATTACCAAAAATAATGCAACCATTATGAATTAAAATGTAATATAATACAGTAATATAATACAAAACAACCATGGTGCAAGTACAGTCTATCCTGTTGGGGCTGGGGATTTAGCTTAGCGGCAAAGCGCCTGCCTGGCAAGTGCAAGGTCGTGAGTTCGGTTCCCGGTACCGGAGAAAAACCAAAAAAAAAGAAAAAAAAAGTCTATCCTGTTAATGTCTGAAAAAGTATGTGGCCTGCAGACCTCCAAAAAGGAAAACAAAACATGTACATTTCATATTAGTATTTCCACAGCCACTCAGGGCCCGTAAGAGAATCAAAGCAATTATAGAAGCACAGAGAGGAAGAGTTAACGATCAAAGACAGCTTGGAGGAAAGGTGCCTCCTCCGACTGCCTGCCTTGTTGCTTTCTGTGTGCTCCTCATCCTCCAATGCCAAGGACCAGGTGCCTATGACAGCTATTCTAGTCCCCGCGACTGAAAATCACTACTGACAAGCCACACAACTCACTATTTTTTAACCTTGGGTTATTTAATATCTTGCTTTTTCTAGCTTCCCAATTGTAAGCAAGCTGCATGGTAGAGATTTTATTAATAACATTATTGTGAAAAAGAGAATTTGTTCTCCAAGACCCTAGGCTTTGAGTACAGGTAAAGGTCCAAAAACCTGAGTGCAGAACTTGCAGAAAAGGTTAAGAGGTAGAGAATGTATGCTCTTTCATAGGGCGCTAACACTCGAATGAAGACGGGAACATGTATTAATCTGACAAAAAAACAAAGCGGCTATGGTCCTATGTCTACTGTATCTAATCCTTAACTTTTTAGCATTCTGACACTGTCATATTTAAGTGCAAAAGTTTATGTTTTACGTACCCCGACTACTGTTGTATGCATGAATTCAAGCCAGCACCGCTATTATTGAAAATGTTATTAAAAAGTCAAAAACATGTTTTACTTAAAGCGGTCACAAGTTTAAATTCGAGGCTCACAACGCTTCTATTCCCATGTGCTTGAACTCTTTAAATGTGTGCACATCACCTGCAGGAGGGCAGTCTTGTGCCATAAGAAGGCAGGGCTTCTTGCGCATCTCCCAGCCATTTCCAGGGGATCTCTCACTTATCTGACAGAATCTCTCTGTGCACAAAGGGATGCAGTTCAAACTGCCCTTTATTGGCAGAGCTACACTAAACAGTAGCTCCAGACTGTCCTTGTGGACCCTGAGAAAGGACAGGAAACCGGGCTGTGGAAACCTCTGGCCACTCTGGGGAGGGCCAAAGGGCCCCAGGCAGGGAAGTCAAGAAAGCAGGCAAAGAAGCAGTACACTCTCTCCCAGGCCTCTCCACGGCCCTCAGGGAAGCATCGGCTGGCAGAGCTGCCCGGGGCACAGAAGGCCACTGGCCACCACAGTCTGTTCAGAGAGGCTGAAGGAGTGGTCTCTGGGCAGGGCAGAGGGACGAGCCCCAGCACAGGGACAAGCAGACGACATGAAAAGGTGGTGACAGTAGGCACGAGAAGAAACCTCTGTGGTGATGGGCAGCACGAGGGCATTTAATAAAAGCGTATCTCAGTCACCTCTTCCTATTAATTTCTGCAATCCTTATTTTCTATCCTTTTTCTTGGGAGACATAACAGAAGGTTAATCTGGCAATGCTATTTTCAATCTTAGAAAATGCTAACGCTGGTGCATACATTTTTCTGAATTAAGTAACAAATGACTCTGGGGTGCTGATGTAGAGATAGGTATTGTGCTGCATTATAAATGAACTGTGCAAGTCGTTTCCAATTGACTTTGCAAGTAACAAACAACAAAACCACACACAGTGCCACCATGGGAAGTGTCCGCTTCTATGTCTGACAGCTAAAATCAGCGCTCTCACGTCTGCTAGTAAATGTACCTATACCTTAAAATACTAAAACTTTGATAGTTCTGTATCACTAACTACTTTCATTGGCTACAAACTGCAATTATTATTTTCAAAATTTGGAAGAACTCTTTTTAAAGCCACCAAATAAACCACCAAAGATCCCACCCTATGCGTCATCCCTTTTCCATCCACCTGCACCGAGAAGACTCCAGGGACCTGGGAGCCGTACCTGTAAGGGGTCAAGATGTTCAGAGGAGGCGGTTTATCACTCTGGTTGTAAATGTCAGCAACAGGATTAGGAATGCTGTTCTTTGAAACCACCTGCTGGTCTTGGATGGTAGAACTTTTGAAAGCTTTTTTCATGTTGATATCCTGTAGTGACACTATTTAGAGAAAAGTCCCCCGAATTGAGATACAAAGAAATGTTTTTCACTATTTAGATATAAGTATCATTTGACTCACAACCATAAAATCTCCTGGAATAATCAAATAGTGGTTTTTATTGTTTCCTTAAAACCATGCTTAAACAGAAGTTGATGCCTTCTTTGTTAGAGGTGACAGTTTTCTTGATAAGATAAGGTCATATTCTTTTATAGTACTCTAATTATTTCTTTGAATCTAACAGTAGAACATTGCTTTTTATTTAAACAGTACTCCTCCAAAACCATACAGAAACGTAACAGCATGGTATCCCAGGGGGCAGAAGGGAAACCAACCAGTTAATATCCCTTTAAGTATAATATCTAGGGAAAACACTTCTGCAAAATTACACAAATGCAAATAACATACTAAGGTTTTCCAACATTAATATTAAGGAAAGGGGCTGGGGATTTAGCTCAGCGGCAAAGCGCCTGCCTAGCAAGCGCAAGGTCGTGAGTTCGGTTCCCGGTACCGGAGAAAAACAAAACAAAACAAACAAACAAAAAAAATATTAAGGAAAGACAGCAAAGCTTTGGAACATACTTATAGTCCTAGAAATCAAGTAGTTTGATACATAAAATTACTCTTAAAGAGGAGGGAAATCAGGGCCTGGTACATTTCTTTTGTAAGTTTGTATGCCATTTATATACTATTTGTTAACTCATCTGACTTTGACATAAGCTTCTGAGGTGGGCAAATTGGTCCCATTAGTCCATTTGGTTCAACTACTGGAGCTATGACTGCGAGACATTAACTGAGATTTCCAAGATCTTCTGGCCAAAAAAAAAAAAAAAAAAATGGTAGCCCTAAACAGACCACTGATTTCCTAGCTTTCAGGAAGGTAGAAATTTTGATTGGGAAGGGATTTTAAAAATGACATGTACCTTAAAATTTCATAAACATTAATTTACAGCTTAACCATGTAAAGTTTATCATAAACATTCCAAATTCCAAAAGCCAGCAAAAAAATTTAAGATGAGTATTAAAAATCACTTGTGATACTGATTTAAACAGTAAATGACTTAAGATGTTAAGAATTCCTTATCTGAACAGACCAAGTAGCTATTTAATTTTTTCTGATTAAAAATCTGATTCAAAAGAATATGTCTTTAGCTTCCTATTTATTGCTGCAAGAGTAAGAATGCTCATAATAGGTATTAACCATACTTTAATTTTGACCTTTGATAAAGACCTGAATATAAGTAAATGTATCTTTTTTAAATGATAAGGGATAAATTCTACAAATAACTACTTTATACTACTATGTAGGTACAGCAAAAAACTCAAAGATGCTCAGATTTTTTTTTAAAGCAACAAGAAAAATTTAACTAGTACTATATAAAGAGAAAAATAATATGTAACTTGGATATTTTTCTCCAAGCAATGTGAAGTACAATATCTTATCATTTTTACATGTTTTCCCAGTCTAACTTCAGTCTCTCATTCAAAACAAAACTTTTAAAATGCAATTGTTGATGCCTCAAATTTTGTTGAAACTGCCACACATTTTAGGGGATATCATCAAAATGATTCTACATGTGCTGGTTGATATTAATATTATTCTAAAACTTGAAGTCTAAAGGCCTTTGGTAAATGCTCTTTCTGAGAAGGTCAGTAAGATACGGAAATGGACAGAATCACCAAGATTACTCACAGGCATCAACCCTCACAAGAGTATCAGGTGGTGGCCTGCAAGCTGCAGCACAGTGTACTAGGGTCCTTATTCTTAGCTGGACTCTTTGGAGTGGTTCTACAGATTTTAACTAAGGAAGTACTTTTAAAATAACTATCAATAACTATCAGGATTTCTAATATGAAAGAAGTGTTTAAACATACACTGTATTTATAATTTTCAAACAAAATCATGGTGTATGAGGTAGACAAGATAAACCCTTTCGTCTCTAATTAACCCAGCGCTGTGGGGTGCCCCTCACTATTCTTCCAGGGAAAGATAAGACGAACTGTCAGCATACTACCCATAGAAAATGCAGTGATTACACCACAATTAATTACTACCATCTTGTGGCCATCACTTCCAGCTCACTGCGTTCATGCAATTACCTACCCTCCTCCACTGTGGAGTCCAGCTGTGTGACTTTGACAGAGAGGCGATCAATTCTGTCTTGAAGAGAATTTGCTCGGATGTAGAAGTTGTTAGCCTCATTAAACAACTCACCAAATATGTCTTCAGCATGTTTGCCTGCAGAAGAGAAGGCAGAGAACACCATCTGCTGAGGAGGAGCTGCTGTGGCGTCCACCGGGCCATGCTAACGCTCATTACTGTCAACACAAGGCCCGGTGCACACGAGTGTAAAATGAAGTGTCACAGTCCAAGGCCTTTAGAACTTTGAAAACTTATTAGCTATTCATGTGAATCTGAAAGTGAACCAAGTGGTGGGATTTTACATTATTTCACACAGTACAGAATCATTTTGCATGAGCTGTCATTCAAGTTATATCCCTCTAAACGGAACTTCTTTTGGGGAAAAAAGTTCTCAGTTTACATGCTGTGAGTATAAATACAACGCCAGGAATTAAGCATCCTTTTATTTCTCCAGATAATTCAAAAAATCATACTGGCTTTACATTTTGGACTTCACACCGCATTCACAGTGAGAAGAATGTGGTATCTTGCATGAAGCTTGATCCCTTAAGCTCTTCTAATTAATATGTGCAAGCCTAAGGATACTGCCAACTCTGGTACTCTCTAAAGGTCAGTATTTTGAATTCTGAGTTAAGATTTTTCTGTATGGCTCATTCTACTTTTTTTTTCCTTTCCTTTTTTGGCAGTAATAGGTTTGAACCCAGGATCTTCCCGCTGTTTCACATCTCCAGCCCTTGCGAAACTGTGAGGCAGGGTCTCACCAAGTCACCCCACCTGCCTCAGCCTCCCAGGGCGTTGGTATTGCGGGCACACGCCACCGCCCCCAGCTTCATCTCTACATTCTCGTGAGTGCTACACAAAACTGCCAGTTTTTAAAAATGCAATCAAGGTTTCTAAAAATTTAGGAAGACAGGAATCCATATCTGCTTATACTGCATCTCCAAATCCCAAAACCATTTCTTTACTCATTCAGCAAATGCTTGGTAACTGCCTACTTGGCGTATGCCAGGACTTCTCTGTTCATTTTCATTTTCTTCTGGTTTATCACTTGCAAAAGGGAACACGAATGTCTTTGGAAGGACAGTTCCTTAAACACGAGTAGTGTGAGTGTCTCCACAGTAATTTACAGCTAGCTAACAGGCACTCTCAGAGCCGTGTCCCTCCTCACTGCTGGAACCCGTGAGGAACAGCCATGCGGGTCCGTGTACGGTGCAGCCGCAGCCCCACAGGAACCCTCGCGAACACACCTGTTCAATGAAGGGACAAGTGAGGCCAGGAGACCAACAAGAAGTGAGGTTTTTATTTTCCAAATGACTGAACTGAGGATCAAAAAGATGCCGTCCAATCCCTTGGCTAGTCAGTGGCGGAAACATGAAACAAAAACGTGGTCATCTAACTTTGCTTCTATCACATACCTTACTGAATTTCCCTGGTCATAACATACAGAATCACATGGCAGGGCCTCAAAACATGAAACACAGAATTACTACGTAAGCCAGGACTTTCACGTCCAGGTATGTATCTAAAAGAAGTGAAAATGGACTTGAAGAGATACTTGCACACTCATCTGCATGGAAGTATTATTCACAATAGTTAAGAGGTGCATGGGCAAACAAATGGAGTATTATCCAGCCATCAAAAGGCAGGAAATTCTGACACACGCTTCCAGATGGGTGAGCCTTGACACTATGCTACACAGAACACATCAGTTATAAAAAAGACAACTACTCTATGAACTCACTCACGTACGGTCCCGGGAGTGGGCAAATTCATACAGAGAAAAAACTGAGCAGTGGCTGTCAGAGGCCTGGGGAGTAAGGGGATGGGTCTGTTTAAGGGGTACAGGTTCTGTTCAGCAAGACAAACAAGTTTTGGAGATCTGTTGCACAACACTGTGAGTGTGCTCATCACTGCTGAACTGTGCATCTGAAATGGTTAAGGCAGTAAATTGTGTGCTCTATACTTACTGCAACTTGACATAATTTAAAAAGCTTGAGGACAAAATCCTAACAACACAGGTCTCTGCACTGGAACAAACACTCTCCTACCCTCCTCACTCCACACGGAGACAGTCTCTTTCTCTTTTCCCCATGTGACAAGTTTCCCCAGCGTGCTGTTTTCTGGCTCAACAGCAAGTACAGAGTAACATCAGCCAAGAGAAAATCCCCACTTCCCTTCCTAAACCTGCTCCTCTCACTGCCTTCCACTCTTGAAAGGTGTCCACTCACCCTGCCTGTGATCACCAGCAGCCACAGGGGCATCCTTAACTCCTCTTCTCTGCTATCCTCACTGGCTCTGTGGCCAGCCCTGCCCTACTACACCTCCGCGGAACAGGTCAGGGTCTGCACCACCTCCCCAATACCAGAAGTCTAAGTCACTTCTCTCCTGGATTTCCTTACCACGAGCTGGGCTCCCAGCATCCCCCTGGACACATTCCACCTTCCGTTCATTCTCCGCAGAGCCCCATAACCATTTTGTCAAAATGCAGGCCAGGTCTTGGAGTTTTGCACTGTTAGGTCCCTTCCATACCCTGCCATCCCACTCAAAATAGGAGCCACAGGTCAGGTCGTGGTCTGTATCGCTTCCATGGCTCACTTCACACATCTTCCCGGGCCTCACCTTCTGAATCCGCTCTCACACACATGACTCCCATGCAAGGGACTGCTCCTCACTGCATGTGTGATTTGCAAAGTGTCCCCTTCCTTCCCAGACCTTTACAATCTCTGCCCTTTCAGCCTGGACCACCTTCTGCCCCAGAGTCACAGTTCCCTCACTCCATCCAGCTCCCTACCCAGAAGTCACCTTCTAAACGAGCGTTTCTCTGGCAACCCTAATTAAACTGCCTCTCCTCACTACACAGTAAGCGGACACCCTTCCCTTATCCCCTCCTTGGGAGATTTTTCCCTTTTGCACTTCTCACCATTATGTAACAAAGCAAATATGCACGTTTTTGTATTTACCTTGTTTCTCGTCTGCCTCCTTCCAGTAAGTTAAATGATCTCTGAAGACAAGTATTTTCCTTCATCCCGTTCTGCTCTATCCATCTCCAGTGTCTAGTATGCACCCACCGTGGAACAGGTGCTCAGAAAAGATTTTGGAATAAATGAATAAAAATACACTGCGTCCTGACTTTGTAAACTTTAACCCTTTAGGATGCAGACTGGGATAGGTGCAGGAGTCCCCTCTGTGCTCCCACAATGCTCTAAAATTGACCTCAATTGCAAGACTCATAAACTCTTATCTTGACATAACTTCCCTGATCTCTCAGATGTGAGCTGAGTCTCTGACCCTGGCACTGGTTGTGCTGAGACCACGCTCAATAACATCTGTTGAGCAAAAAATACATACATGTATACACACACACATACATACAAAGCAAAATGAAACAACATATTTAGACCACTGTCTTCTTTGTGGTGAGTACACAGCCAACAGATGCTCCCTGCTCAAGGAAGTCTAGAAAATGCTAGCCTATAAAGATAAAGCGTACTTCTACGTCTTGGGGCATCTCAAAATCCTTAAGAGACTGATGTGTGCTAGGTATGTGCAAGAGCATCTTGCACACCATCCTTTCTAAGAGAAAGGGTATGGAAACACCTAGCAGCATCTTTCAGATCTGCTCTTTTCAGAAGCCCATGCAGAAAATGCTGGGTGATTTGCAGATGGGAAACATGCTCCAAATGCTTCATATCAGTCTCTCCACTCTTTATTTTTAAAGGAACATTCATCATTATATTCCAGTGCAACTTCAAAAACTCCCATCCCTTTCCCTTTAGCTATGCAGAACACTAAATTCTAGGCACAGCATATACCACTGAGAAGAAGGGAAAGTATGCCACAGTCTTTTGCGTAAGTTAAAGCAGCATTCTCAAACACAGTGGTATTTCTGAGAACACTATCTACTCTGCTAGATGCCACATAAATAATACGTATTCTCTACCATCAATGCTTAATTCTATTTGAAAAGACTGATGCAACCGATACTATATTTCTACTTGGAAGCTTTTGATTTATAAAGAGATACAGAAATTGAACACGCATAATTAATATTTTGCCAGCTGCTGAATGCTGACAAGTGACTAAAAAGAATGGCCTGATGAACAAGAGTAAGTGTTGCAATTACAGTCTTCAGTTCTGCAGACCAACAGATTTGAAAAGCTGACTTTTATTCTTTAAATGGCAAGTCCATTAGTAGCTAAACTAAAATAATCCTGAATTGAGTTAATGATCACCTGAAGGAAATACAATTTTTCACTCATTATTGACAAAGATTCCAGTTCTGGACTTATTAGCACCATATGAATTTAATTCCAAGTATGCTAGGTTAAGAAATATGTCTCCAACTGCCAAAGCATAAAAATTATACATGCATTTTCAACTACAGTTAAATGTGAAGATTTACTGGAAACAATCAAAGTGTCTTATGTACATCTGTTAACACGAGCCTAGCACCTAGATCTTGGTTTGTCACGATTATGTGGTTTTTTCTTTGGTTTTCACCAAAAGGAGTCAGACTCCTTGCAGAAATGCACTGACTCCAGGGCCAAGGGTAGAAAATACAAGGTGAACCTCAAATAGATTGTTTTTCTAGAAAACATGATGTGCTTAAAGATTGGTATGGACATGTCAAAAGGTACCCAAGAGCCAGCCTGAACAGAGTCCCCTGGCCAAATGTGGGAACATGGGTGCATCAAAATAAAAGCAAATGAGAGACTATAATCTGTATAATAAAATAATTATCAGCCCAAGTGATATGAGTAAATGAATGAAAATATTTATAGAGAAGAACGTCAAGTAATTATCATTGAAAAATTATGAAACGACAAAAATCAATATAACAGTTTCAGGGAAGAAGCACCCATGGGTGCTGAGAATAGTGGACAGCAGAACCGGGACAAGAAAGAGGGCGTTTAACAGTCTCAAAGTGTCTCCCCATAAGATACTGTACTGACACTAAAGAAACTTCAGTAACCAAACTGACAGAAGGAGCATATACCTGGTCGCGTGACAAGCAGATACAAGTGTGGGTGCTTCCTAATAAACCTCCTGTGCTACTTCTGTCCGTATCTCTCACTTACTCAGGGAGAGACATTAGAAAATCCAGACCAAGTGACATTCCACAAAATAAAAGCTTAGTTAGTTCCCTTTAATGCTGAGGTCATGAAAGCCAAAGACTGAGGAACGATTTCAGATTAAAGGAGACTAAGAAGAGATAATTTTATACATATATATATATGGGGAAGTGAGAACACGGGGGTCTCAGGAAAAAATGTGGTAAATATCTGGGGAATCTGAGAATTTATTGAAATTCTTGAGACTATTTTAATGTTTGTAAATCACAATTCATTTCAAAGAGCTGAAAAAGAACTTTAACACAGTATCTGTAAGAATATGCAGTTGCTACTGAACTCCATAAAATAAAATACCACAATTATTGGAAGGATTTTTTCCTTCTCTTTTGAAATTTTTATTTTCTCCACTATAAAAGCAATACATATTATTTAAAAATCACAGAAAAATACAGGAAGACAAACAATAGGAAAAATGACCAAATGACCCAATGTCCAATCAAAGACATCTAATGCTGACATTCTGACAAAGAAGGTAGTTCGTGGCACTTCAGTTCATGAACTTAATTTGTTCTATGATTTTGGAAAAGACGGCCATGGCCATGGTCATGTTTGTTACCTCCTCCAGAGATTGCAAACAAAAACAAAATTTTGTCAAACACTTCTGTTTGTAAACAAAATTTTGCAAACAAAAGCATTTGTGAACCAAGGCACCACTGTACATGTTCACAGTAGAAAATGAGGAAAACTCAAAGAGTAAAAAGCCAGCCAGTGATTTACAGTGAACTTTTTTCAGTACTTCTTTACAACATTCTAGCATTTTACAAGAACTAAGATAACATACGGTCATTAAACATATTCAGCTACTGAGCAAACATCCATCGAGCATGCACTGAGCATGAGGCAAGCTGGGTGGCTTGAAGACACACAGTGGTGAACACAGCCTAGGCCTCACGAGGCACATGTTACGGTGGGGGAAACAGAATTACACCAGCAGATGAGACTTCAGGTGCTAACAAATGCTCTGAAGAGAATGAAACAGTAGGAGACCACAGAGAGGCAGGAAATAGGTGGCGTTCAATTGGTCACCCCAGGCCTCTCTGATACGGTGGCATCAGCTGACTAAAGTGAAGAAGCTTCAGTACAAGCTCCTGCAGGAAGAATCCTCCAAGAAGACAGGAATCTACCCGGGGTCTCTGAGGAACATCAAGGAGGCCAATGTAGCTGGAGACCCATAACTGGTGGGACAGGGAAAGAAATGCCCTTCCCTTTGGGGATGGAGTGCCTGATGGAGCAGGGAGATCGGCTGTGAGTCCCCTGAGAGGCAACGATGACTCGGACTAGGACAGCAGCAGCAGGGGCGAGCAGGTCTACAGATCAGGTACATATTTTAAAGGTGACTGAACTCATCTGCTATCAGATTGGAAGTCTGCTAGTAGAGAGAAAGTATGCTAAACCAAAAGCATTTGATAAGAGCCTAGGGTAAAAAATCCTAAATCATAAATTCAGTTTTAGTCATGTGGAGTCTGAGTTGCCCAGTGGCAATCTAGTGCAGGTATTAAGTGGGAAGTGTACAGACAAGTCTGAAGTCCAAGGGACGTCAGAACTGCACACATAAATTTGGAAATTGTCAGCATAAAGGTATTTCAAGCCACAGGGCTGGCATGTCCAGCCACGGGGGCCGGATGAGCCCACTTAAAATGGAATAGGGGGAAAGGAGTTTTAAGGAACAAGCTCTGGAGCACTCCAACATGCAAAGGCTAGGAAAATCATCAAAGGAAACCAGTAACAGGTAGAAAAAGAGGTAGAAGAAACACCAAAGTGAAGAAGCTAGGTGAAGAAAGTCTCTTTAGAGGAAGTGACAAGCACAGTTTCAAAAAAGTGGGTAGGACAAAACGTGAATGGGTAAAAGAGACAAAAAAGTAGAAGCAATGGAGATACAGTTATTTGAAGAAATATTTCTCTCAAGGGAAGCAAGAAATGGGGTGTCAGGGAGAGAATGATCTGATTAAAATGGGAGATTTCTCTCTATATTGTCTTTGATGGGAATGATGGTGGACAGAGGAGAGAAAAGATGATGCAGAGAAGAGAGAAGGTAAATGCAGTCCTAGCGTGCACAAGAGGGCATGGGATCCAGTGTGCAGGTGGAGGAGAAGGCACAGGCAGGATCGTGAGCTGTCCACCCACTGCAGCAGGGGCAGGCAGGCCTGGTACAGAAGCCATGCAATGGCTGGCTGGTTGGAGGGAAATCCAGCTCTCCTCTGATCGCCTTCATGTTACCAACGACAGAAGGAGCACAGTCATCAGCTCAGAGTTGGCAGACTGAAGCAGAAAGAGAAGATATGAAATAAGCATTCTAAGAGCACAAAAACTAATTAAGAAATTACAGCAGCATTATTGAGCAGTACTAAGGGCTCACCTGAGGAATGTGCTCATGACGTTAAACCCTTTTTCTTTGCTAATAAGCAGTTAAAACTAGACAGTTCCCTGTAAATATTTCTTTACATGAACCCCCACAAATAGAGTACTTTGTGTTTGTTACCTCTCCATAACAGTTTCTAATTCTCCTCACTGAATTCTTTTCTGACTTAAGGAATTTTTAAAAAGATATTGCTTGATTTTCCAACATTTGATAATTATCTGAAAAGACTGTTCCGTCACCACACTCTGTATACTAATCTTCTCAAACTTCTCCTCTTATGGCCTAGCATATATTCCATTTGGTGGACTTCATGGGAAAGTAGAATATACACTATTCAGTCTAGAAGTTCCGTGCTTTTCTTGGTTACTTTTGTCACTGCTGGGACAAAACACTTGACACCTGCCACTTAAAGGAGAGGTTTATCTGGGCTCACATTCGCAGTGTGTAGTTGGCCAGGCCCAAGGCTGAGGGGCATGACAGAGGAGCACGATGGAGGCCGGCTGCTCACCTCCTGGCAGTCAGGAGGCAGAGAACGGAGGAGCCACCAGGAGGCAGGTCATCCTTCTCAGTGATCTGCCTCTTTTGACCAGTCCCTGCCTCCTAATGATGTGTTCAGCTATAAACTCATCAGTGGATTATCTGCACTTCTAAGTGCATGAGGCAATTTCCAGCTGTAATTTAAGCTTAACTATGCCTCCCCTAGCTCTATTTACTTTTATTTCTTGTGCTTTGGAGCCCTCTTACTAGATGCACATACATTTAAGAATGTTACCTGGTCACTATAAAATGTTCTTATCTCCCCGATAATCTACTTTATTAATACAACCACACCAGCTTTTTTATGCTTTTATGTTTGCATGGTATGTTGTGCCATGATTTTCTTTAAAGCTGTGTCTTTAACATTAAAATGCGTGTATTTTAGTCTACTTTATTTAGCCTGGTATCTCTACCTTCTAAGACAAGTGTCTAAAATGTTTCTATTTAAAGGAATTATTAGACTTCTAGAAAGATGGCAAAATGGTGAGCAGCAGAGAAAGAGCCCCCCCAGTATTTGGTGTCCAGACACCAGGATACAGCAGTGTGAAAAAGAGAAGGGAAGTGGATCCCCAGGACCCAGGAAGGATCTGAACTAAGAATTGAAGTCCACAGGGAGAGCCAAGGGAGAGACTTAACAAAGAAGAAGGCAGGGGCAGACAGGACTTTCTCTCTGAGCCTGGACTTAAAGCATGGGAAAGGGGTTTGAACCTGCAGGTACACAGTGACTCCTGGTGACCTCAGAGGCCTCCATGGAGAAACACATCAGTGGAACAGAGCAGTGGATGCAGTGGCTGGTGAGTTATTTGGGTTCTGATGTCCCCCCAACAGAGAGTGACTGTCAGGTAGCCATTTTGGTGAGGGGCTACCTGAGCTCAGAACTCAGAACAGCTATGGGACAGTTCCATCTACCAGCTCCAGTGTCAGGGTGAGGATGCTGAGTTCAAATCAGCAGGAGGTCAAGGAGCTGAGTTCAAGCCAGAAAGAAGTGCATGGAGTGTTACAGGCTGAACATACGGGGTTCTCGCTTCACAGCCAGAAACCAGCCTGAACTTCAGTGGAACTAAGGGTGGAGGCTTGCTGGGATTATTCACTACACCACCATAAAGCTGGAGCCGGCTTACTAGGATTAACTAACTGGGATCTGGACTCTGCCCATGCTGTCTACCAAAGACAGCAGAGATACACATTGAAGTACACATTTTTTAAAATTTTCTTCTTCCTTTTTCTGTTTTTGTTTTGTTTTTTGATTGTTTGTTCTTGTTTTTATGAGTGTGAACAGAGTTGCTAGTTTTTGTTGTTCTGTTCGTTTTATTTCTTCCTTCTCCCTTTCCTCCTGTCTTCTTCACCACTTTCCTAAAGTTTGTATAATCTTTCTTTGTCCTCCAGCTTTGCTTCTAATCTCTCCCTTTTGTTCCATATCTCTATTTTTTCCTGTAACTGCTTTTCAATTTTCTCCCCTGAGGATAAAATCACCATATCAAGGAGTTATTTACTGTACACAATTTTCTGGTTCATTTTAGATTTTGTTATATGACAACAAACCTAGTTCACACAGTTAAAGGTGGCAAATGAATAGTCTCCACAATCGCTCATTTTCTAGGCTATGCTTGACACTACTGTTATTGTTCATTGTACTACTTTAGCCAAGGTGACATAATTGTTCCAATCAGTTGTTCTGCCTGGCACGCCAAGACAGAGATTGTTGAATGGTCATAAACAATACTACAGGCCAGTGCCAAGGAACCAGGGGCTGGCCAAGTAGGCAGCAACTACTCATTCCCAATAAATAGAAGAGGTAGGATCTTGCAATAGACTCAAAACCCCAAAGCCAGCTATACCTAGAAGACAATTCAGAGAAGTACTCATTTGCTAAGGATTCGAAATATTAGTAATACAACTACTAGCCATAAGCAATTTATAAGCATTAACCTAGGAACTAAACTAAAGAAAATATAAAATGAGAAGACACTTAAGCAAGATGCAACCCCAGACTTCCAGCTCACAAAAGGTAAACCTAGGGAGCAATGAGGTGGAACAATTCAAAAGCCACACACTTGGACTCTCCAAAGTGGTAACAGTGGAAGTAACAAAGCAGATGAATGATAGTCTAGAAAAAAATCAAATCAGAAATAATTTCTCAGATAACTACAGAGATGGTGACCATAATGAAAGACACGTTTAGTGACTCTAAAGCAGATACAGATTAAAAATAGAGGAGCTTAGGAAAATGATGGAAATCATGAACATCGAACTAAGGAAACAAATGGAATCCATGAAAGAGATTCAAAAAGATATGCAGGAGATTAAAAATTTCATTGAAAGTATACACTCCAGAATAAGCCAGGGTGAGAAGAAAATACCAGATATAGAAGACAGGATGGTGAATAGCAAGCATGAAAAGAAAGATTTCTTAGCAAGGTACCACAGAAATCAAACTAGTAGCTACTAGATGATGCAATGAAGAATAACAAAAGATTAACTGGACTCATTGAAAAAGCAGGAGATAGTGCAAATAACATAAAAAACCTTTTCACAGAAGTGATGGCAGAAAACTTCCCAAGCAAGGAAAAAGAATTTGACATATACTTAAGTGAGGCATATAGAACTCCAATTAGCCATGGTAAAAAAAGAAAAACTCACACTAAACCATGTAATAGTCAAGATTCCAGAAATTCAACACAAGAATAGAATATCATAAGCTTCTAGAGAAAAGAAACAAATCACCTATAAAGAAAAGCCTTTTAGAATGACATCTGACTTTTCAACACAAACCCTCACGTCAAGGAGAGCTTAGAGTGAAGTATTTCAAGTCCTAAAAGAAAACAAACTTCAACACACCCAATTGATGGATCCTGTAAAACTATCTTTCAAAATTGATGAAGAAATAAAGATATTTCCATGATAAAGAACACCTCGGGAAATGTATGACCATCAACCCAGCACTCCAAAATGTTGTGAAAGGACATTCTAGAGAGAGAGCTAACAAGGACTCTAACTCCACGAATCCCAACAGAATGAATCCATCAGGCAAGGCAAGCAATTAAACAGAGGGGGAAAAAGAATCCAAAATAAGAAAATAATATGACAAAGGTAAGTCAATACATATCAGTTATAACCAGTAACATTAATGGTCGCAATATGCCATTCAAAAGAAACACACTGGCAGAGGGATCAAGAAGCAATATGCTGCATAAAAAAATTTTTTTTAACTCAAAAAGAAATTCACAGACTGAAAGCCAAAGTATAGAAAACAATACCCCATGACACAAGAATGTGGAAAAAATGAGGGGTAGGTATTTTATTTGCAAACGAAGTGGATTTCAAGCCAAGACTGATTCAAAAGAGAAAAAGAAGGTCACTATATCCTTGAAAAGGGAACAACCCAAGAAGAAGAGATAACAATATAAATATATATTTATCAAACACCAGTTCACCTAATTATATAAAACAAGTATTTGAAAAATCAAATAAGTATTAATACAGTTGTAATGGGGGGACTCTCAATAACCCACTGTCACAAATAGGCAGATCAACTAGACAAAAAAAAAAAAAAAAAAGAAATATTAGAACTGAACCAAACTTTTCAACAAATGGACTTAGTGGATGTCCACAGAATGTTTCACCCTACAACATCAGAATACACATTCTTCTCAACTGCCATGGGATGTTCTCCAGAACAGATCACACAGAACATGCTTAAATAAATGCAAAGGAACTGAAATTATCCCAAGCATATTATCAGACCATAACACAATGAAATTGGGAAAAAACAGCACAAGAACCACAAGAACTTAAGTACATGCAGTTAAAACATCCCCCTCCAGAACAATGAGTCACAATGAAATTAAAGAAAAAATTAGACAGTTTCTACAAGTAAATGATAATGACAATACAACATACCAGAACTAATGGGACAAGAAGAATGAAGGCAGTCTATAAAGGAAATTCATAGTGGTGAATTCCCATATCAGAAAAACAGTGTGGACTCAAATAAACAACCTAATGTTGAACTTCAAGCTTATAGAAAAACCCAGCACGTCATGACCAAAGCTTCCACGAGGCAGGAAATTTTAAAGATCAGAGCAGAAATTAACACAATGGAGACTAAGAAAACAACACGAAGAATCAATGAAACAAAGAGTTGGTTCTTTGAAAGATTAAGTAAAATTGTTTTTGTCCTTTGCTCTGTTAATGTGGTATATTACATTTATGGAGTTGCTATAGTGGAATTGCCTTTAGCCAAACTTACCCAAAAAAGGAAAGAAAGGACTCAAATCCATGCAATTATGAAGGACAAGGGTGAAATCACAACAGATCCTGCAGAAATTCAGAAGATCAATACCCACTTCAAGCACCTGCATTCTAGTAAGATGGAAAATACAGAAAAAATGGGCAGATGCCTAGATGCATATGAATTACCAAGACTGAATCAAGTGGATTAAAAAATTCTAAATAAACCAACACCAATCAATGACATTGAAGATGTAATTAATAACCTAGCAAAGAAAAGTCCTGGCCCAGGTAGATTGACTGCGAAATTCTATAAGAAATTCAGAAAAGACCTAATGCCAGTACTTCTGAAACTTTTCAATGAAACTGAAAAGGAAGCAATACTCCCAAATTCATTCCTGGAAGCAAGTATTACCCTAATACCAAAACCAGAGAAGAATCCAACTGAAAAAGAGAACTACAGGTCAATCTCCCTAATGAATATAGGCCAATCTTCCTAACGAACATGGATGCAAAAATTGTCAATAAGATACTGGCAAACAGAATGTAGCAAATCATCAAGGAGATTACATACCATGACTACATAGGATTCATCCCATGAATGAAAGCATGGTTCAACATACCCAACTCCATAAATGTAATATACCACATTAACAGAGCAAAGCACAAAACCAATATGATCATCTCAATAGATGCAGAAAAAGTGTTTAACAAAGTCCAACATCCATTCATGATAAAAACCCTACAAAACACTGAAACAGAAGGTCTTTATCTCAACTTGATAAAAGCTATCTGTTACAAAACAACAGCCAATATCATACTAAATTGAAAGCTTTC
>NW_004955497.1:6153566-6154511 GCF_000276665.1 Chinchilla lanigera | reverse complement strand
CTGAGCTAAATCCCCAGCCCCCCACTCTTATTTAGTACAGATCTGGAAACATTTGCCAGAGCAATTAGACAAGAGAAAGAAATAAAACAAATAGGGATAGGAGAGGAAAAAGTTAAATTATCATTATTTGTAGATGACAGGATACTCTATATAGAAGATCCCAAAAACTCCACAAAAAACTTCTAGATTTAATAACCAAATTCAATCACCTAGCTGGATACAAAGTCAACACTCAAAAATCAGTAACATTCCTATACACAACAACAAACAGACTGACAGAGAAATCAAGGAAACCATACCTTTCACAAGAGCAACCAAGAACTGAAATATTTAGGAATCAATCTAACAAAAGAAGTAAAAGATCTATTCATTGAAAACTGCAGTACTCCGAAAAAAAGAGATCAAAGAGGATTTCAGTAAGTGGTAAAGTATTCCTTGCTCATGGATAGGAAGAACGAACACTGTGAAAATGGCCATACTCCCAAAATTGTTGTACAGTTTCAATGCAATTGCCATTAAACTACCATTAGCATACCTCACAGATCTAGAGAAAACATTCCTTAAACTCATCTGGAAAAAGAAGAGACCCAGAATAGCAAAAGCAATCCCAGGCAACAAACACAAGTTAGGTGGAATCACAATCCTTGACCTGAAATTATACTACAAAGCTACTGTTATAAAATCAACATGGTATTGGCTAAAAAGCAGACCAGAGGATCAATGTAACAGACTGGAAGAAATAGCCACAACCACAAACACACTCAGTCACCTAATCTTTCACAAAGGGGCCAAACAAACTCACTGGAAGAAAGATAGCCTCCTTATTAAATGGTGCTAGAAAAACTGGCTTGCCACCTGCCAAACACTGAAAATAGACCCAAGTCTATCACCATGCACCAAATTCAAGCAAAATGGATCACAGATCTCAATATTAAAACAGAAACA
>NW_004955497.1:6146937-6152801 GCF_000276665.1 Chinchilla lanigera | reverse complement strand
TCAACCTAGCTGTTCCTCTTCTGGGTATTTTCCCAGATCTGAAAACATCATAGCACAGCAATATAGATGTGCACCCATGTTTATAGCAGTGCAATTAGTAATTACTAAATTGTGAAAGCAACCCAAATGTCCATCCACTGAGGAATGGATAAAAAAAATTGTGGTACTTTTATATAATGGAATATTATTCAGCTATAAAGAAAGATAAGCTCAAGGCTTTTACAGGTCAATGGTTACAATTAGAGACCATACTCATAAGTGAAATAAACCAGACCTCCATGTGTAAGCAACACATTTTCTCCCTAGTGTAAGAACCTGAAAGAGTGAATAAAAATTAGGAGGTATGATAGACATTGTGAAATGAAAGGAAACTGCTCAAAAGTAAAGAGCACCTGGGATGAGGGAAAAGAGAAAAGCAAGAAGGGAAATTATGTATGTATGTATGTGTATACAGGATAGCTGACATAGTTGTACTACTGACTTCTATTGCTTTACTGAAAGGAACAGTTAATGTTAATTATTTGATCAATCTTGCATGTCTCTACTTGTTTTCCTGGGAAACCACTTTGAAGATATCAATATGTAATACAACAACCACTGTGAATTTCCTACCATTTTGCCTGTAATTCAGTATTGCTTGTATTGTTCTTAGCTATTTTATAAATGGATGTGTATTTGTTAATATGGTTTCCTTCTTTTATTTTATTTTTAAAATAAATTAAAATAAAGAAAAGAAAATGGGAAGATGTCCCCTGCTCTTTGATAGGAAGAGCCAATATAGTTAACATGGCCATGCTCCCAAAATTGTTATACAGATTTAAGACAATTATGATCAAAATACCAACAGCATATCTCATAGAATTAGACAAAATAATCCTAAAATTCATTTGGAACCAGAAGAAATCTAGAATAGCAAAGGCAGTTCTGGGCAACAAAGGAAAGGCAGGAGGCATCACGATCCCTGATTGAAATTATACTACAAAGCTACAGTGATTAAAACAGCCTGGCACTGGTAAAAAAAAAAAAAAACAGACTCCAGGATCAGTGGAACACATGAGAAGATGCAGACACAACTTAAAACACACTCAGCCACCTTATCTTTGACAAAGGAGCCCAACACCTTCACTGGAAGAAAGACAGCTTCTTTAATAAATGGTGCTGGAAAAACTGGCCTTCCACATGTTGAAGATTAAAACTAGACCTGTATCTATCACCATGCACTAAACTAAAATCCAAATAGATTGAAGATCAAAACATTAAACAGAAACACTAAATCTGTTGGAAGATAGAATAGAATGAACTCTTGAAGACATCAGTATAGGCAAAGACTTTATGAACAAAACTCCAATCACACAGGACCTATCACAAAGAATCAACAACTGAATCTCATCTTATTAAAAAGCTTTGGCACAGCTAAGAAAACCGCCAACAGAGTAAACAGACAACCCACGTTGTGGGCAGCTGCTCTTCAGACAAAGGACTAATATCTAGAATATATAAAGAACTCAAAGAAGTCAGATCCCTCAAACTTAAAGACCCAATCCAAAAATTGGGATCTGAAATGAATAGACACTTCTCAAATGAAGAAACAGAAATGGCAAATAAATATATGAAAAGATGTTCAACATCACTAGTCATTTGAGAGATGCAAATTAAAATGAGGCTGAAATTCCACCTCACTCCAGAAACAATGGCTATTATCAAGAGATCAACCAATAACAAGTGCTGGTAGGGCTGTGGAGAAAAAGGAACCCTTTTCCACTGCTGGTGAGAGTGTACAATGGTGCACCCACTATGGAAATTAGTGTGGATATTCCTCAAAACACTAAAGCTAAAGGTCCCATTTGACCCAGCTATTCCTCTTCTTATTATCTTGATGAGAGAATTAACAGCATGATACCACAGCATTATATGCATGCTTGTGTTTATAGTGGCACAATTTATAACAGCCAAGTCTTTGAAATAGCCTAAATGCCCGTCACCTGATAAATGGATACAGAAGATATAGGACTTTTTTACACAATGGAGTAATACTCTACCATTAATAAGGATAAGCTTGAGATATACCTTGCTAAATGGATCCACCTTGAGATCATACTCTTAAGTGAAATGAAGCAGGCACACATGTTTAAATACCATACTGTTTCTCTGGTGTGATAAACCAAAAGTGTAAGTAAGGATCAAACTGTATAATAAATATTGGGAAATAAGAAGAACATATTCAAATGAGAAGGGGAGCAAGGGGAAGGTAGGGTAAAAGGAAAGAAGGGAGAAGAAAAAAGGATAGAAGGAAAAATGGAAACAAAACTTTTCTAAACAACAGGAGAGGAGGAGTTGAAGGCAGTGAGGGGAATAGGAAAAAAAGAGACAAAAAAAAGCAAGTTATACCATGTACAGGTACAAATTCCCTATGATGAATGTTATCATTATGTATATCTAAAATGTACCAATAAAATAATTTTTAAATGAAAAAGAGCACAGCATATGGTACAGGAAAAAAAAGAGAAATTATTGATATGGCTGGGTTTAATTTTATCACCTGGGTATTTTTTTCCCATTTCTTCTTTCTGTTCCTCGTTCCTCTTTTCCTGTCTTCTGTTGAGATAATCCAAAACTTATTTTAAGATTTCATTTTCTCTCTTCTATATGGTTTTCTTAATGGTTACTAATATCACATGCATACTTAATTCATCATAGTCTACTTCCAAACAATATAGTATTTTTTTAAAGTGTAAGATAAATTACTGTAACTCCATTTACCTCCTATTTTCAGAGCTCTTGCTGTCACACAGGTTATTTATCGTCTAAGTTATTTTTCTCATTGCTGAGACAAAACACCCAACACTCCAAGTTAAAGCAGGAAAGCTTTACTTAGCTCAGAGGTTGCAGAGGCTGCAGTTCATAACTGGCTTGCTCCAAGGCAAGGTGGCTTGGCACAGGGGAACCACCGAGGAGAAGACAGCAAAAGCAAGCAAGCAAGCAAGCAAGGGACCTCACCAGCATCTTTCTGCTGCTTTTACCTTATCCAGGCTACTCAGAGCAGGTGGCACTCACACCCTCAACCCTAGCACTGCACCATGAATCAATTCCAGCATCACACACTCTAGTTCCAGCCACCTCTGAAAAAGCCCCACCTATGACACATGAAAAGCTTTGGGAGGACATCTGAACACAAGCCATAACAGTTACCACTCCATAATAAATTTAAAATAGTACATAGATAGTAAATAGTCATGCCAATAACAGACATTACTTTAATGATGCTTTATATTCACTCCCATATTTGCTTTTTGGATACACTTTATTCCTTCATAGTGCAAGTAGTATGGGTGACCAATTTTTCAATTCTTTCAGATTTTGCCTGAATAAAATATGTCATTATTTATTTAAGTTCCTCTTCCCTTTCCCTCCTCTCTCCCACCCTTCACGGGTACTCGGGATTGAATCCAGGCCCTATATCCCCAGCCCTTTTTTATTTTTAATTGTGAGACATGATTTTGCTAAGTTGCTAAAGTGCCCAGGCCAGGTTCAAACTTGCATTTGGTTTGATATGAAGCATAATGCGTATCCTGAGGAGTATTAAAAATAATCACTTTTTTAATCTTTAAGAAAAAACAGACTTCTTTTGTCATTTATAAAATTATGTCAAATGTGAAAATTAATGGAAAATTGATTTTTTAAAAATACAGTACACATTTAAAGTTAATGGAGTCAGAACTTGGGGTCACTTGTGGGGACTATCTTTACTCATTATTAAGAAGTGTGATGATTCTTAAGATATCAGAAGTCTCTGAAAAGTTGCCAGAAGCACCAATCACGTATGTAATGATTTTGTGTATGAATTTATAAGTGTCTCTGTTAAAAAGAAATAACCTATCTGTCCAAAAGTAAATTAATGGCTCAGCAGTTATGGTATATCAATATAATAAGTTCCAGTTATTAAAAATGTTTCAGAAGAATCAACAAAAATGTTTATTATATAGTTAGTATGGGTCACAAAGGCATTTATACAATGAGGTACTATTTTATAAAGACATATATAAAGCATTTTCAATAATTTTCTCTAACAGTATCTTATACATTTTTTCCTTTGCGTGTTTTTTGTGTTGAATTTTATATATTATCTTATCTGTACCATCAACTATAACTTAAAGCTTTGTGTAGTGGGCACACTAAATTTCTAACTACTTTCTTTGTGATATCCTGAGACAACTGCTAAGAGAAGCAAGGAAGACAGTTATTGTCCCAAGAACAAAGACAAGTACTAAAAGCCAAACCATGAAGTGTTAAAAAGAATTGTGTCACCCTTGGCACAAATGTCCTATGTTCCCATCTCCTTTTTAAGCAAACTATATTAAAATAACATTACAATATCTAAGAGTTTGACTGCAAGAAGCTGTAACTTTAATTGAGCAAATAGTTGACAAGAACAAGAGCATGCAGGTTAGTAGTCAAGGAAAACGATGAAAGTGTAATCCCAATTTAATGTTAACTGAGGCACTAAATTATCAAAGGAAGAAAAATCAGTATCTCCTAGTCATAAACCAAGTGACACACTATTAACTAAAACTGTTCCAGCAACTGGCTTCCTACCCACTGCCATTCGTTTGATCTCTCATAGTGGAAATTGGTCATACTCAGGGGAAAAAACCTGAGAATAAAGACTAATTTTTATTTTATTGCATAAAGCTGTGAAAATCTGTGATCCTTTGCCTTAACCTGTAAAACTGCTCAAGTTAGCAAATTTCCTCAATTCATGTCTACAACTGTTTCTACACTCCACACCAATAACCTGTATATCCTTGTTGAAAAGATTTCAACTTCGTAAAAGGCCTGTTAAAGACCTAGCACTGGCAAAATCACTGGCCCTTAAAGTCCTGTGCCTGGTTTGAATGTAACAAGAGCCTGGCAGAAGGTAAAAACCCAGAGTTCTCAAAAGGTGCACCGTTACAGGGACTCTAGCGGTCTGCTCAGTACCTGAGATCACACTGTTTCCTTGTGTTGGAAAACTCAAATCATTTTGATGTTAAACTGTCCTCATAAATGTGGCAAGAGTCAGAATGACCTCATGAATGAGGGCCTCAACTGTTAGATGTTCTTTTTGGAAAAGCCTAGAAAATTCCTTCTGGAGTTCTGGTCTGTTTTGCCTTCCCCACAGCTACTAGAGTATTAGTCACCCTGGGTCACCACATTCGGTGTCTGGGGCAAGTCTCTCTTCTCAGACAGGTATGACCAATCTAGCACCAAGACAAACCTTTAAGCTTCCACTAAAAAGTCCTGTCCTTACCAAGATGGCACAGGTAAACAAAGCCTCAACCTCTCTGCATCACCTGCAGGAACTGCACATAACTACGTCACTTATTCTTACTCACACTAAAAATGAGCTTCTCCTACGGGAGTGAAGGTCCTGGGCATGTGGGAGGGTAGACACGAAAATGGAGCAGACTAAGATGGGCCAACTTATCTAGACTGACAGGATAATGGTCAGGTAGCCAATGAATGGAAATAACATTCTGTCTGACTTTATCACAGGCATCAATACCCCGCAAAAGAAGACTTACACTATAACAGATCCTTGCGTTTCTATTACCTAAATGATTATGAAATTTAAAAATAACAAAAACGCTTTTTAAGGTTTTCTTATTCTTCCTAAAAAATTTAGACCAAAATATTATCTGTAACTTTTCTCATCTCCTATAATTATTAATATCTAGTAGGAAATACACAGAACTAAAGATTCACCTATGTACATATCACTTATTATATGTCCTAGTGTTACCTGGCACCAGGTCATAATAACTTCCTATCTGGGGGAGCGCCAGCCTTCTGGCTGGCTAGCTTCCTGCCTGCTGGCTCCCGGAGGG
>NW_004955497.1:6133293-6145277 GCF_000276665.1 Chinchilla lanigera | reverse complement strand
GTTATCCTTCTTTTATTCTTTAAAATAAAAAAAAAACAAACTTCCTATCTGTCCCCTATTTTATAACTATGCTGTTATTTGTTAATCAAATTTAAAATGTGTTTCACTTCTAAGTGGGGACCAATTCAATTTGTTTTGCTGTCTGTTTGATCTAGAGGGGATACTGAGTGAAGCACTAATAAAGTGTAGATCTAATTTGCTATTCTATCAGCCATTAATCACTCAGCCTTAGTTCAGGCTACAGTAACAGAACACCGTAGATTGGGCGGCTTATTGTTTCAGAGGATGAGAAGCCCAGATCCAGACAGTGGTAGACTTGGCATATGGTGAGAGTGACCCTCTCTGCTCCAAGACGGTACCCAGTGCTGCATTCCCATTGAAGGGGCAAGGGCTTTCTAGCAGGCCTTTTAAATGAGGGCATTAATGAGGACTCTACTTTCATGACCTAGCACCTCCCAAAGGCCTAAATAGGATACTAAATAGGATCATCCTGAGGATTAGGATTTCATCATGTGGATTTGAGGAAGACATAAACATTTAGCCCATTGCAGTCACTATCTTAGATTTCTAGAAATTATATCCCTGGCACATATATCATTAGGTTCTTCTTTCTGTAAGATCTTTGGGATACAAGCCCAAGATGCGAGCAAGGAATCTGAAGGAAGAGGGTATTCACCGCACACACTACACCCGAAAAGGAAGAGGAAAGCTGTCGCGGGCATCTCTAGGGACCAGCTGCTGTCTCCACCTTGTAGACCGCATGGTCTCTTTCCTGTGCAGCTTTCTCTGTGCATCCTTCCTTTGGCCTTTCCTCACCACTGATGTCTTGTGCTTTCTCTAAGATTCTACCCTCTTCCCTATGGGTGGTGTCCATGGTTCTTCAGCCAATGATGACGTCTCAACATTAAGTCCCATAATGAACTGGCAAATGCATTGCGGTTTTTTGTTTAAACGGCCTGAAAAGATCTGAATGACCTGAATAACACAAAAGATCTGAATAACACATCAGTTCAATCCAGACGCACCGAGTCTCACTGCATGGGTGACATCTCTGAGGCACACTGCAATCACCGCCTCCGAAGCGAGTCCCAGCATCTTACCTTAATGCTCCGCAAGGGATTCTGATACAGAGGCAAGTTTGACAGCAACTGAGGGAGCTCAGCTAGGGACTGGGTGTCCCTGAGGCAGATGCCCTTTGCTGGCCCAATCCTGTGGCGGCAGATAATTATGTGGTACCCAACACAGCCCAGGCTAGAGTGGTATACAGTTTCCTACTGTTTCTGTACCAAATTAACATAAACATAGTACTGTACCTAAAACAGCACAAATTACCTTACAGTTCTGGAGGTCTAAAGCCTCAAATGCATTTCACTACCTTAAAATCAAGACCCTGGCAGAGCTGTACTTGGGACTGCGAGGGGTGGGACTGTGTGTCCGCTTCCTTGCCTTCTCCGGCCTCTGTGTGATGTCTGCAGCTACTGCTCCCTTTCTCCATCTTCAAAGCCAGCAACGGCTGGCTGTGTCTTTCTCACAGAACACATTCTGACACCAATTCTTCTACTCCCTCTTCCATATTCAAAGGGCCCCTGTGATTACACTGGGCCCAACCAGATAATCTGGGCAATCTCCTTCTCTTGAAGCAAATGCTTAGCATACTTTCCCCTTGCAGGTACCATAACGTATCTCCAGGTTCCCAGGTAAGGGCATAAACACGTCGGAGAAGCTATTATTCCGCTTACCACAAGGACCACGTGCAACAAAATGTACTGGGCAGGCAGACCCACTCACCAGAGATTATGGCCAAGCAACCATCATCAACACAAACAACGCAGCTTCACACTGAACATTAATTACAGTGTGAGATACAGATCGACGATTAAAATTTTAAGAGTTTTAAGTTGGTTTTCATCACTTATACTTTGTACCAAAAGATATCCCAGTTATAAAAACAAGAGACTAAAGCATTTCTTCAAAAGTATAAAAATACATTTTTACCCTTTAGTAATTTATAAGGAATCTTCTTGTAATTAAGTGGATTTAAATATTTTATTAATCACTACTATCAAGAATCAGTTGTAAATTAGCTTAAACTCCAGAAGAAATGTTTTAAAATACATTACGTAATTTTTAAGTTACTTTCTCCTTAGCCAGTTATAGAGCTATTAAAATATATTAACAGCAATGCAACAAAATTATTTTAAAGAAACAAATACTCATCTGCAGTGTTTCTTCTTCAAAATATGTGAATGTACTTGAGTTTCTAAAAGAAAAAAATCTTCCCACGCTTGAGGCTACTGGAATGTGCAATTTTATGGAGGATTTCTAGTTATTGTTTCTGAAATATTTAACTGTGAAAACCTGTCACCAGAAATGGCACCTGAACTAAACAGAAGGGGTGGGAAGAAGTGAGAAAACCAGACCACGACATACTGGTAAATGTTAAAAGGCAAAAATAGTGTAACTTCAAAAAGCTTGGAAGAACAAAGCATTTGCACGTGCATTTGAGTCTAAAAAAATAGATTATTCCTTGGGTATTTAACACTAATATTCAACATTAGAATAACAGAAAGTCTTCTTCATGCTTGTACCTGCCATCAATATATGCATACAAACAGACCATATATGTAATGATCGGTTTATTTGTTGAACTAGTCAGCTTTCTCGCTGACGGGACAAAATGCCTGACACACACAATTTAAAGGAGGAAGTGGTATGAATGTTTCAGAGGCTTCAGTTCATGGCTGGCTTGGTGTTTACCTCGTAGCAGCTAAGAAGGAGCACAGAGGAAAAGTGTGCCTGAGAGAGAAGCACCCTCCAAAGGCACGCCCCCAGTGACCCACCTCCTTCAAGGCGGCCTTGCCTCAACTGCACACTCACTGTGAAAATCACCAGCGCCCTCATGATCTAGTCATCTGTTTAGGAGTCTCTTAAACCACTCAAATTGACAATTAAGATTAACTGGCACAAGTTGAACCCTTGTCAACTTGACACCTAGTCACATCTTAAACCAAACTCAATCTCCAAATAAATATATTAACATGGTCATAATTCTACCTACTATACAACCAAAAGCACAATAATTCTTTCCACAAAGTCTTAATAGTTCCAGCATTATGGGCTGGGGATTTAGCTCAGCAGCACAGTGCCTGCCTGGCAAGCGCAAGGTCGTGAGTTCGATTCCTGATACCAGAAGAAAAACAAAAAAGCAAAAACAAAAACAATAGTTCCAGTATTGCTCAAAAGTCCCAGTCCAAAGTCTAAAACCAAACTACTCGATCCTATGATACAACAGCACATGGTAAAGATTCCCATTCTAAAAGGGAAGAATAAGGAAATAGGAAAAAATCAGACCAAAGCAAAGCCAAAACCCAGCAAGGGCAAACATTAAGTGTTATAGTTCCATGTGTGGCATCTAGGGCGCATGGTGGCAAAACGTGAGCTCCAGAGGGCTTGGACGGACCCCACCCTTATGATCTCACTGGTTGTGACCGACACGGCTTCTCTCTTATAGGCTGGCTCCACTTACTACCTACAGCTTTCTATAGCAGATGTTCTCACATTCCTACTATCTCTGACTTCTTGGGGCGTCTGCACTGTGCCACTGCACTGATTCCTGCAGCTTTTTGCATCCCCCCAGAGGCACACTGCCTGGCCTCCCAGGCCTCCTTCTGAAATCTGGCTTGAAGTCTCTGAAAACAACAGCACCACGTGGACGACGCCAAGGTCCAACAGCAGCGCGAGCAGTAACCAAGCCCCAGCGGACCACGGCTATGGTGCCTGGACGGTCGCGCACAGCGACGTGACTCTCAGCGGCCCTTCCAGAGCGGAAGACCTGAGCTGCCATGTATCTTCTCAAATTTACACCCTTGAGCTTGCAATCAGTGGCGTTTTGCTGATTCCCAAGAGCTCCACAAGACCTCCTTATTCCTTGTCCTGATGTACAGTACTTGGTTTCTTTTTAATGGTACTAATCTCTTTAACAACTATACTTCCTTCGGTCCCAACGTGACACATTTCTTTTGGGGCTAAAATGCTGAGTGTTTCAAATCTTCTTGCTCTGCTCTTTGCTCCCAATTCTCAATACAAATATGGCTAAAAGCAGCCTTGCCACAATCAGAACATTAAACGACCTGAATTTCCTCTGCCACTTCAAATTCAGCCTACACAGTCTCAAGACACAGGAAAGTACACATAAAATGTTCTGCTAGAATGTACCCCACGGGGCCTGTATTCAGCATCTTCACTCCCAACTGGAACCTGCGAGCCTGGCCCTTACTCTCACACCCCTGTCAGAACCCGAGCCCCACGCAGTCACTCACCACACTCTGCTTTCAGCATTCTAGGCTTTCTCCAGCTCCATTCTCTGAATGTCTCCCAACTACTCTCACAAGCCAGTTAGTTCCAAAAGTTACTGAACCACGTGGTCAGGTATAGTCACAGCAACGACCCACTTTTGGTACCAATTTTCTGTACTGATTGGCTTTCCTGTTGGGACAAAACGCCTGACACATACAGCGAAAAGGTGAAAATGGTTCACCTGGCTCACAGCTTCTGAGGTGTCCCTGACTGGCTGGTTCCGAGGCAGGCATATGGTGGCCAAAGGGAGTGTTCGAGCACAGCTGCTCACTTCAGGGCAGCCAGGAAGCAGAGCACCAGGACAGAGGCACGCTCCCCAGGGGCACACCCCCAGGACCTACTGCCTCCGAACAGCACAGCCAGCTGTGAGTATCGGTGGGTAACCTACTGGTAACTACAGCACTTCGTGATCCCACCACCTCGCCAGGAGTCTCAAACTAGTCAAGTTGACAATCAAGATTAACGAACATTTGTTGACTTCAATACAGAAGCCAGTACCTGCATTTTAACTTTTAAGTTGGTTAAGATCAGAAAATCTTAATGCTTTTTAGCTTTATTCTAGGACTTATCTGCCAATCAATCAATAGCTACTGAGCAACTACTATGTACCAGGTACATTACAAGTTTACCTAGTTTTCAATCTATCACATTTATAAGAATAACCTGTACCGTTCAAGTTTAACAAAACAATTGACAATTTTTTAAAAAAATACTACCAGCTATCTTCAGTTTGAAGAACTTTTAAAAAATTAACACTACTTTAAATTTGCATACATGGTCTTATCTAACAATTCCTGACTTGGTAATTTTAGCATTACATCTTCACTAAGTATCACAAACCCAGGATGTTGTAGAAGTTAGCTATAGCCTGGAAAATGTAGAGGGAAGAAAGTTCTTTCCTTTAAGCTGAAATCATATAACTGTTGAAGCCCATTCAGTAAGATGAAGTTAAAATGTCATCGCTAACCAGAAAAAAAAAAGATGACTTACTGAGACTGCTCAGCTGGCGTATGATTGCAGAAAGAGTGCTGTTGGTCACACACTCAAGCTCACTGGTGATTCCTTCGGGCAGAGCGCCCCGGCACAAGTGCCGGGGCTCGATGTTCCTCTTCACTAAAGGCATGGCTCACAATCTGAAAGTGAGAAGATGTTTTTTAAACCTCACGTTCACATTTTAACAACAGCGAGTTTTAGTTTCCTTAGACATCAACTCTTTCCCAGGAACTGTCATCATCCTATCATTCCAACATGACAGAATTGGTTAAAATGCAAAAATGTCTCCTTATTCCAATGAACTGCACAGATTTCAGATGTACTGTAAGTATACTCCTCCTTTTATAGAAAAAAATACAATAAAGTTTTCTAGCTAAGCTTGAGAGAAGGAATACACATGCATTTTTACCTCCTTTCTTCTTCACTGAAATGATGGCAAAAAGAAAAGGTTAACAGTCCACAAGGACAACTATATTTTGATGCTGAATATCCCCTTATGGCCCATTCCCTAAAGCTTCATGCCTACCATGCTGCTTTTGGGAAGGAGTAGAACCTTTAAAAGGCTGGACCTGGTGGGAGGTGCTGAGGTCATCGGGGAGCTACTCTGGAAGGGGATTTGGGGGCTCCCGCCCCTCCTGGTGATGAGGTGAGTGGTTTTCCCCACCATGTGCTTCTGCTATGATGTTCTGTCTCCCCAAAGGCCCAGAGCAACAGGGCCAACCAATCATGGAGCAGAATCTCCAAATGAGGAGCCAAGTTAAATCTTTTTTCCTTGTAAGGTGATTATCTCAGGGATTTTGTTATAGTGATGGGAAGCAGACTACCATAAATACTAAAAGTAGGATGTAGAAACAGCTACAAAACTGCAGATAAAATGTAACCAGGTTATGAGAGGAAAAGGCTACACCCAGATTGTACATGGGAAGTAAGCCCAACTGAGCTCCAGAAAGGCTCCCATACCAGAGGCTCAGACATAGGAAGAACCAGGTATCTGTGAAACAGGAATAGAGTAAAAAGAAAACAGGAGGAATGGCTTTTAAAACCCCTGTAAGAATCCCTTCTCCCTCCTGGGCTGCCCTTCTTTCACCAACCCAGCATGTTTCACTCTTCACATAAGAGGAATCAACGAATCTGCATCTGGGACACTAAACAGAGCCCAGCGGAGGGGAAGGAAATGCACTGAAAACAGAAGCATTAAGCCCACGACTACACAGAATGGCTTTCCTCCTCCCCAAAGAGACTAGAACGTTTTTTCTGGGGAATGCTTGAAAAGACTTCCAAACACTGACACTGGGGAGGAGTCTGGAGAGGGGTTTTCCTACAAAAACTGTCACTGAGGTCACCCTCCAGTAACACTTGTCAATTGTCCCCCCAAGCACACAAAACATAAAAAGCTTTTAGTGACTTGGATTAAAACAAGTAGAGAGAATCATGCCAGGAAGGACTTCCCCAGTATCATAGTATTAGCTTTCCCCTCTCTCCTCAGAAAGTATTACCAATTCAACTAAATCAAATCACAACTTTCTGTTTAAGGAGATATATGGAGTTTCAAACCCACTGCTCCTACAGCAAACCCACTCCTGGTACAACACAGAAAATGTGGCTGGGATATACTTTCCTTTTGACAAGCTCATCCTGTTGCCAAACTTGCAGGGACAGAAACACAGAAAGGCCCCGTACCTGGGTGCACTTTTTTGGCCGTGAAACCAGCTCCAAAAGCCAGCTTGCAATTGTTGCTGAGGAATAAATTAATATCCTGTTCGTAGTTTCCTTTTTGGTTGCCTGAGGTGTAACAATCTCACTAGTGTAATCACTGAATGGTACACTACACTTAAGAGAAGTTGGGAAGTAAGTAAGTCTCTGCTTTTCTTCTGCTGCTCTTCCTAACTTTTGGTTCACTCATCCAATGAATTACTTACTGAGGACCTCTCACTTGCCCAGCAGTGTACAAGGTGACCAAGATGCAATGGTAACTGAAGACGGACAGGGCTGCTCCCACAGCGGAACTTCAAAGCAGGAGACGGACAGCACGCAGGCTGATGCACCTCCCGCTGGGACTGGTGCTCCAAGGAAGGACTGCGGGCTCTGAAACCCCGTGGGGCGTAGGTGCAGACCTATCCAGGAGTCACGGGCAGCATCCCCATAGATGCAACTGTCAAATGGAAATCTAGGGATGAACAACAGCGAGCTCACGAAAGGGCTCTGGCAGAGGCAATGTGGAGAGTGACATGGAGGAGCATAAAGAGAGCTGGTATCAGGGAAAAGTTCTGTTGAATCCCAAGTTTGATTTGCTGCTTTTGCCTCACATCCACGACAGTGGTGTTAGACACACTGACCGTACTGCACCTGCTCCCTTACTGACGGGTGCACGCCTGTGGTGCATCGCTCCACCTTTCTGTGCTTTGGTCACCACCGTCTAAAGCGGGTAAGAGCGTTTCCCCTGGGAAATGAGGAAGAACCTGCCTCCCAGAGTGAGATTTAGTGAGCTACCGTCTACACAAATCACTGACAACAGGGCCTGATGCATAACAACACTCAAAAAATTGACTGGAGTAATTTTATACTGATTGCTATCCCATCAATTATTCTTATATAATAAAAATGGTTTGCAGTTAAGAGTAAAAACCTGAGAAAGAGGCAGTATTACATAAAATTCATTGAGGAAAGGTAAATACCCAAGGAAGGAGTGCTAAAATATGGAAATTCTGAATACCAAGGTCTCTAAGCAAAAGGTAGAAGATTTATTTTGAGCAATTTCTTCCTGAGAGAATCATTTAGAGTAACAGGGTGCTAGCTCACAATACATTAAGTCCCCAACTTACAAATAGTCCAGTTGCAAACTTTCACAGGTGTACTGCGTAAGACTCACATTGTCAGATACAAAGGAATCTGACTTACAAGTATTCTCCTGGAACAGAACCTGCTCATAAGATGGGAACTTACTGTAAGATAAACTAGAAAAACAGAATTCCTGGTCAGGGATATAGCTCAGCAGCACAGCACCTCCCTGGCAAGCACAAGGTCCTGAGTTCAATTTCTGGTATCAAAAAAAAAAAAAAAAAAAGAAAGAAAGAAGCTTAATAAAAACAAAGTGTAAGACAGAAACATACTGAAAACTGATCAGCAGGAACTCACTCCACGAGAACTTACAAGGAAAGCAAGTAACAACAGCAACAAAATGTATCTGTAAAGAAGCACAGAGGAATGACTGGGGAGAAGCAAGTGAGTAACAAAAGTGCTACCGACTCCACATGTTATAAGCCTGGAATTTGTAATGGTCTGTGGGTTTTTTATTTTTTTGGTACTGGTCTGTTTTTGGGAGTGACCCGAGCATTTCTCACCTAATTCTTCAAAAGAAGTCTTCCCAAGAGCTTAGAAGCTTGTTCCGGTGCTGTTAGCTTTACATCACTGTGACAAAGTACCGAGAGCAGCAACTTGCAAGGAGGAAAGGCTGATCTGGGCTCATGATTTCAGGGGGCACATGGCGAGGCAGAGCATCATGGCGGGAGCACCTGGCAAGGGCAACTGCTCAACTCACGGTGACCAGGAGGTGAAGACAGAGGAAGGGGAGGGCTGCGGTCTCCCTGTCACCTTCAGTGGCAGACCCCAGTGACCTCACCTCCTTCCTCCTCCTGACTGCTCTGCTGCCTCAGACTAGCACCATGGGCTGGGCACAAGCCTTCAGCACATGGGCTTTGGGGGACACCCAGATTTAAACGAGAGCAGGGCGGAATGCTGACTACATGCACAATAGGCTCCTCCATCACATTCCTATTTATTCAGGATTAGACATGTGCTGTTTCTTCTATTTTAAACCTCTAATATGGCAAGAATCCTATCAGCATAAGATCTCCCCAGTCAATACTCCTATTTATTTAGACCTGCAACTGTTCAAATACAGAGAACCCTAATCGCCTAAGCTGCTGTCCTAATGACACGTCTAGAACATATCCAAAGTGAGCTAAATATTTTCCCACTTTTTCCTGAGCTGAGTGGCTCTCCAGCAAACACGTATGTCCTATCAGTACATCTGGGGGTTGCTCAGGCGGTCTCCCACATATGAAATGTCCGTCCCTGTCATTCACCTCTACAAGTCTGCACCCCATACTGTCCCACCCCACACCCGCCAAAGGCCTCCAGTTCTGCACACGAGACTCCCTCTCTCAGGCTGAGTGGATAGGGCAGGAAGCTCCTGGTGGCGCACTTGCCGAGTGCTTTGAGTGCTGACCTTGACAACAAACGAGAAGCTACTTCCTTAGAGATGAACTAACGATATCTTTCATTTTCTTTTTTCAAACAATGTGATGTCTAGGCCCTGCTGGCTGTGGACGGCCTGCCCTTCTGAGGTTACCCACTCGCAGAGACAGTAAGGATTGAGCAAGCTGTTCAAAGGCAGATGAACCAATCCAAGACCACACCCCATCATCTCCTCTTCTGGGCTGCCACACTCTAGGCCACTGTCCTCCTGCCCTAATCACCCCATTGTGGGGCAAACAGAGCACAGGGCAGTGCAACTGGATAGCAAAAGAAACCACAAAACGTCATAAACGTAAGCAAATAAGATGGAAACACAGAAAACATGGACAGATCCCTAGGTCCATACAAATTACCAAAACAATCAAGAAGCTGTAAAGCCGAGCCTGGTGGTTCACATCTGTAATCCCAGCACTTGGGAGGCTGAGGCAGGAGGATTTATTACTGCAAGTTCGAGTCCAGCCTGGGCTACAAAGTGAATCTGAGGCCAGCCTGAACTGCATAGTGAGACCCTGTCTCAAAAAAGAAAAAAAAAAAAAAACAACAGATATAAAAGTTCAAAATAAACCAATACCAATCAATGAAATTGAAGATATAATTAAAAATCTACCAACAAAGGTCTTTATTTCAATCTGATAAAAGCTATCTGTGACAAACCAACAGCTAATATTATACTAAATGGACAAAAACTGAAAGCTTTCAAGCCAAAATTAGCAGCAAGACAAGAATCTCCACTGTCAGCACTCTTATTCAGTATAGATCTGGAAACATTAGCCAGAGCAATTAGAAAAGAGAAAGAAATAAAACAAATAAGGATAGGAAAGGAAGAAGTTAAATTATCATTATTTGCAGATGACATGATACTTGACATAGAAGACCCCAAAAAACCCACGAAAAGACTTCCAGATTTAATAACCAAATTCAGTCACCTAGCTGGATTCAAAGTCAACACTCAAAAATCAATAGCATACCTCTATACAAGCAACGAACTCATTGAGAGAGAAATTAGAGAAACAACACCTTTCACAATAGCATCCAAAACAATGAAATATTTAGGAATCAATCTAGCAAAGGAAGTAAAAGACCTTTACATTGAAAACTACAGTACTCTGAAAAAGGAGATTGAGGGAATATCAGAAAATGGAAAGATATTCTTTACTCTTCGATAGGAAGAACCAATATAGTGAACACGGCATGCTCCCAAACTTGTTACACAGATTTAAGACAACCATGATCAAAATACCAGCAGCATATCTCACAATTAGACAAAACAATCCTAAAATTCATTTGGAACCAGAAGAGACCCTGAATAGCAAAAGCAATTTTAGGCAACAAGGCAAAGCACGAGGCATCACGATCCTTGAATTGAAATTGTATTATAAAGCTACAGTGATAAAAACAGCCTGGTACTGGCAAAAAAACAGACTTTAGGATGGATGCAATACATTAGAAGATGCAGACCCAACTCCAAACACACTCAGCTACCTTACCTTTGAGCTCAACATCCTCACTGGAAGAAAGATAGCTTTTTTAATGAACGGTGCTGGAAAATCTGGCTTTCCACATGTCAAAGATTAAAACTAGACCCATATCTTCACTGAACTAAAATTAAAATGGATCAAAGATCTAAATATTAAAACCGAAACACTAAATCTGCTGGAAGATAGAATGAACTCTTGAAGACATTAGTACAGGCAAAGACTTTATGAACAAAACTCCGATCACACAGGAACTATCACAAAGAGTCAACAACTGGAATCATATCCTATTAAAACGCTTTTGCACAGCAAGAGGAAACCACCAATAGAGTGAAGAGACAACCCATAGTGTGGGAAAAACATTTTTCCAACTATTCCTCAAAGGACTAATATCTAGAATATATAAATAACTCAAAAAAGTCAGACCCCTCAAATTTAAACATCTAATACAAAAATTGGGATCTGAAATAAACACTTCTCAGATAAGTAGACACAGCAAATAAATATATGAATAATGTTCAACATCACTGGTTTTTGTGAGATGTAAATTAAAATGATGCTGAGATTCCATCTCTCTCCAGAAAGAATGGCTATATCAAGAAATCAACCAATAACAAATGCTAGTGGAAAAAAGAAAAAGACAAGTGTTGGTGGGGCTATGGGGAAACAAGAACCCTTTTCCACTGCTGGTAGGAGTGTAGACAGGAGCAACCACTGTGGAAATCAGTGTGTATTCCTCAAAGAACTAAAGCTAAAAGGTTCCATTTGACCCACCTATTCCCCTTCTTGGTAGCTTGATGAAATAATAATTATTATTTTTTTTTAATTTTAAAGATAAAAGGAGGGAAACATTAACAGACATACAACATTTTACAACATATCACAAGCACAATACAGACAATA
>NW_004955497.1:6059096-6127463 GCF_000276665.1 Chinchilla lanigera | reverse complement strand
TGGGTGGGGCCTACCTGGCTCTGTGCGCGCTTTTCGGCTGGGAATCGTGGTGGTATGCGTCTGGCCCACACTCGGACCCAGGAGCCCTGCCGCTCCCGGAGAACTCGCTCTTGATGAAATAATTAAAAGTGTCATACCATAGTGATATATGCATACCTACATTTATAGGGGCACAGACAGCCCAGATACCCATCAACTGATGAATGGATAAAAGGATGTATTTTTTTATTCAATGAAGTACTATACTCTGTCATTGAGAAGGAAAAGCCTGAGACATTACTAGCTAAATGGATGTACCTGAGGCCATATTCTTGCATGAAATAAACTGGACACACATGTTTAAATACCATACTGTTTTCCTGGTGTGAGAAACCAAAAGTGTAAATAAAGGCCAAAATGTATAATAAATACTGGGATGGGAAGAAAATGTTCAAATGAGAAGGGGAAGAAGGGAGGGGGAGGGAGAAAGGAAAGAAGGGAGAAGAAAAAAGAACAACAAAAAAATGCAAACAAAATTTTTGTAAGTAAGGGAGAGAAGAGGGATTGAAAGAAGGGGTGAGGAAAAAAACAGCAAGATATACCATGTACAGGTATAAACTGCCCATGATGAATGTTATCATTATGTACCTAAAATGAGCAATAAAAAATTTAAAAACCCTAATGAAATAACTGAGGTACTGGCAAAGACAGGAGAAAACAAGGCCTGCTGATGGCTGTGATGGTCTCCCTGAGGCGTACCATGAGCGCGGCAGACCTGTAAAGAATGCTCTTGCCCGACTCAACATGCTTTCTTCTCCCTGCAGGAGAGAGGTCAGGCCTGTGTTGAGGTTTTTACTCTCCTAGCTTCCGTGGCACCCACTCTATCTCCATTCACATAGCTGGTTCAATCACATCCCTGCACCTATGATGCACCTCGGCATCTGTTCTAGACCCAGATGAATGAACACAAGTGACCCCAGGAGCAGCCTGGAAAACAGGTGGTGAGACGAGGATGTGGGACTTGCCCACACACCATTCTCCAAGTGAGGAAATGCTATCCTAACTAACAGGTGAATCAGAGTTAGTCCCTGGCGCAGGTCATGGTTCAGGCGCTAAAATTTCACTGGTGGTGACTTGGACAATGTGCAAGTGGAGGTGTATGCCATAGCGGATGCAACAAGGCAGACTCTCACAAGATTTAGAAGGTAAAATACCTACAAAAACAGCAGAGTCAGCTAGTAAAACTGCACTGATGCCAGGAAAAGGACAATGATGGAAGGAAAGCTCTAAGCAGTAGTGAGTGTGAGAACCGTGGGGCCTTTTTGTGGCTACAGAGTGGTCCTATCTGGACCTGTACTAGCAGAGCTGAAATACACAGAAGCATGGACCAAAAGACCCACTTGTGAGCGCTGGCAGTGTCTGCATACTCAGCCACAGTAGGTGTAGCATGCTAGTCTGGGACCTGGTAGAGAAAACCTGGCACCTTGAAGACTAGAATGGGGATCTCGAGATGGATGTTAAGTCCCCACAACCTCTTCCAGGACCCTCCGTGCTTGCTCTTGCCTGGGCTGGAGAACTCCTACAGAGGCCTCTCTCCAGCAGGGCCGCAGGCACACCTTATAAGACTGCACTCATCTCTTCTTGAATGTCACACTGAGAACTAGGACAAGTCCCAGTATAACCTAACCTCAGAAGTGCTGGGCCTGGTAGGAAAGAAGTGATCCATCAACATCGTGCCTACTACACAGAACAACACATGCTAGCTGGGGGGTTGGTACCTTGGTGAGTCATAAAAGTCATAGGAAAACCCTACAGAGATTCAGGGTTTGGCAACAGTAGTGAATTTTGGAGAGACCCAGTAGCCAGAGTCATGTTGCAATAGTCCCTCCTAAGTAAGACAAATTGCTGCACCTTGCATCCTCTACCAGGAGGAAGGAACTGTAGAATTCAACAGTAAATCCATCCAGACTCAAGATTTTCTTTTTTGGTAGGTTTTCTATTACTGCTTCAATTTCACTGCATATTACTGAGTTACTCAGAGTTATTAAATCTTGGTTCAATTGTGGTAATTCATATGTACCATCTAGGAATCGATTTCTTGAGTTCTCTAATTTATAGGCATATAGGCATCCTCTAACAGGAATGAAGCCCAGTGCTTGTCTAGGACAACAGACCAGGCCAATACTGCAATGGCTCAAACTGGGTGACACAGCAGCTGTCAACTGTGAGTGTGACCTGAAGCAAGAGAGATCTCCACATCAGGCCTACACTGTGGGGAAGGCAGCCCAGCTATTTAGGCTACGTGACACACCAGGCCACAGATAACATCTGTGGTAAGAAAAGGCACAGTGTGGAGTTGGTTACAACCTCTGGCAAAAGAACAATGCATACCCCCTGGGACTCTACCACTGCTCCAGAGTAGCAGATCCTTTGAAAAGAGCTGTTGGTGTATTACCAGGCCCTGGTAGAAACATGGAACACCAAGGCATCAAGCATCCAGGGGTCCCCTGAACGAGCTAAGTTCTGTCAATCAAGTTATTAACTCACACCAGCAGCAATGCTCCATGAGATGGAAATGGGACATTCATACAATCAACTCAGCAGAAGCAGAGAGTACAAATGGCTAGGATGGGCAGGAAGCCCAGGCCTTCCAGTCACTCGGCAGCGCTGCGGTGTCTCTCACTGCCCAGGACCTGGGGGGGACAGGCTGACTCACGCAGACTCACACACCCAGCTGGAGAAGGAAGAAAAGGCCAAGTCTGATACTCAGCCGGGTCAGTTCAGCAAGTAGGTGCCAAATGGAAACAGACCGTGGTTCTGATACAACAGCATTCAGTATGCCCTGGAGGCAGTGGAAGGAAGCCCTTCCCAACAGGTGAGCCGTAGGCAGTAACTAGTTTATGGGCTGTGTGCAGACAGAGATACAGCCTGAGCTAAAAACACGCATGGATACCTGTTAGAGGAGAGAAAAGGAGTCCACGTATAGGCATCCGGTAGTAATTTGGGCGTAGGAAGAGTGTAAAGACTGCTGTATTACAAATGAAACCTCACTGGAAATACCTCACCACACAAAAGAATCTGAACACAAAGTCTACAAAATGTGTCAACCTGAGTCATCAGTACCCCAAGAACTGACCTAATGGATCCCCACACATCACTGCACACCATCCACTTCACAGAAGAGATTTGGGAATGGTCCCGTGCTGCAGTTTGGATAAGTGACACCCAGAGGCACATGTGTTAAAGATCTACCTCCCTAATTCCCACGTCTATTTTTTTATTTTGCTCTTTACTTACTTTGCTCTTTGTTATAATTTATAATTTAATTTATAATTTGCTATTTATTTATAATTTGGGTCCCTCAATCCTCATAGAACAGAAACTACTCTGCAAACCTGTATGCTTATAAATTGGAGAACTCAAGAAGTAGATTCCTAGATGGTACATATGAATTACCACAATTGAACTAAGATTTAATAACCCTGAATAACTCAATAATATGCAATGAAATTGAAGCAGTAAAAGAAAACCTACCAAAAAAGAAAATCTTGAGTCTGGATAGATTTACTGTTGAACTCTACAAAAACTTCAGGGAAGTCTAACACCAAAAGTCCTCAAGCTGTTTAACAAAATTGAAAGGGTAAGATTACTCCCAAAATTATTCCCAGAAGCTACTATTACCCTGATTCCAAAACTGCACAAGGATCCAAAAAAGAGAACTATAGACCAATCTCTTTAATGAATACAGATGTAAAATTCCTCAACAACATACTGGCGAACAGAATGCAACAAGTCATCAAAAATGTTATACATCGTGATCAAGTAGGCTCCATTCCAAGGATGCACGGATGGTTCAATATACACAAATCAATAAATGCAATACCTACACATCATATAAACAGAAGCAAGGACAAAAATCCTATGATCACATTAATAGAAAAGGCCCCTGCAGAATCTTACAGCTTTCATGATAAAAACACTAAAGAAAGTAAGTATAGAAGCACCTTATCTCAATCTAATAAAAGCCATTTGTGACAAACCTACTGCCAACGTCATATTAAATAGGGAAAAACTGAAACTTCCCTCTAAAATCAGGAATAAGACAAGGATGTCCCTTACCACTACTCCTGCTCAGCACAGTACTCCAAACATGAGAAAGAGCAATCAGGCAAGAGAAAAAATAGAAGGGTTATGTATAGGAAAATGAAGTGAAATTATTATTGGCAGACGGTATGGTTCTGTACATAGAAGACCCAAAAAATCCACCGAAAGACTCCTAGAATAACCAAACTCAGCAATATAGCAGGATACAAGATCAACACATGAATAATCAATAGCATTCCTGTACACCAATAACAGACCCACTGAGAAAGAAGTTAGGAAAAAAAATACCATTTACAAGAATACCAAGAAAAATGAAATACTTAGGAATTAACCTAAGAAGCGAAAAACCTCTATAATAAAAATTACAACACTCTGTAAAAGGAAATTGAAGAGGACATCAGAAACTGGAAAGATAGCCTGTTTCTGAGACCCATAGTGTCAAAATGGCCGTACTTTCAAAATTGATATATACATATTTAACACAAACTCAATCAAAATAGCAACAGCATCCTTCACACAACTGGAGAAAACAATCCTAAAATTCACATGGAATGAAAACAGACTCAGAATAGCAAAGGCAATCCTGAGTAACAAGAGCAAGGCAGGAGGCATTACAATCCTAGGTCTGAAGTTATATTATAAAACTACAGTGATAAAAACAGCAAGGTATTCTCACAAAAAGAGACATTAGGATTAATGGAACAGAATGCAGGATGCAGAAACAATCCCAAGCACATTCAACTATTTGATCTTTGACAAAGAGGACAAAAACATAGGAAAATATAGGAAATATAGCCTCTTTAATCAACAGTTCTGGGAAAACTGGTGATCCATGATCACAATTTTTATGGCTTATGACAAGAAGTCCTGTCATTTTCTTTCTCTATAATATTGTTTTTGTTTGTTTTTAACTATGACTGCCTTGAAGACTTTATCTTTTGGTATTTCAGCAATTTCACTCTGGGGTTTCTAAAACTGGAGGAAGGCTCACCTTTCTTTTTTGGAGATTTTCTGTTTGAAATTCTCAAGTTCTTGGATCTTTTTCTTTCATTGGTTGTTTGCTGTCTTTTATTAACTTTGGATAGCTCTCAGCAATTGATCCTTCAACTATTTCTGGAAAACACTCTCTCTTTTCCTACTGGGTTTCCAATTATGCATATGTATTTTAGAATATTGATACTGCTCTGCTGTGCACATTTCTTTTCTACTTCTTTTTACATTTTATCATCGGTTTCATTTTATATCCTGTCAATTTAGCTTCATTAAGTGATTCTTTCCTCATTTATGTCTAAGTTTGTTAATAAATCCAACTTATCTTTTCATTTCCACTCGTTTCCATTTAACTCTTTAAAAAGTAGTTCCCATCTCTCTGTTGATGTTCTCCATGAGTCCATGGATATGGTCCACTTCTCCCACTACATCTTTTAATACTTTAATCAGAGTAATTTTAAAGTCTCTGTCTGATAGTTCCCAAATCTAACTCATCTCTGAGTCTGTTTTCTTCTTGAATTTTTTGTCTCATAGTTTTTTCTGCATGCTAGATCTTAATTGTAGAATAGTAGTGACAAGGCAAACAGTATTTCTGTCCAGAAGGGTCTTGTTTCCCAACAAGCCATTAGTAAGGAGGATGAGGCAGCCCATTCAATGTGTGAGAGAGAGATTATTGTTAGTCTGGTACGTCACACTATCACAGTTCCCTAGCTGTTATCATGTGCCCAGTATAACACGCTTTCTCCATACCCCTGGCCCACCCCACATGCCTTTCCAGTCTTGTCACAAAGGTACATTCTTGCTTTCCAAAAGGACTACTGTTGCTCTGTTACTAGGTGCTAGTAACTTTTGCTTAGAGGCCGATACTTAGAATTTTCATATTTTAGCACTCCTTCACTGGGTGTGTACTTCTTCCTTTAATGATTTTTATGTAAACACTGCTATTTTCTCAGGCTTTATCCTCAATCAACAAGCTTATTTATTATTGTACCTGGAATAATAATTAACATTACAGCAATCAATATACACCAGCTACTGGTTCAGCTAAATCTTAGAAGGTCTGTGCACCTACATCTCGGAGTAGGGCCTTCTCAGAATCTGCGCCTCTCTTCCTCGTAGCAACTGAACTCTGACTTACTATTTTTCCCTGTCTTGGGTACAAGAGAGTTCCTGGCCCTGCGCAACAGAACCAAACATTTGCTTTGCACCTGTCAAAGAGCACAGGCCTAAGAGGTTATCCTGGTCTTGCTACCACCCTTGGCGCAGGAGCAGAGGAATTTACTGGCTACAGGGAGGAGTAAGAGGGTTTCCTGGAATTCTATCATACAAGCAGATCATTGCTAGGTCCTAGGGCTACAGGGTGTGTTGCTCTCCCAGGAACTTCTGTGTCAAAAGAAAAGGCTCTGGGGAAGCACACTTGATAATATCTCATCTCCTTCCTGCAGAGCTGCATCACCAAGATCTCTACCTAGTCTCCAGACATGCCCCTGTGAGCACCCAGCCCATGCAGGCCTGAAGATAAGGGCCTGTAAGGTGAAACTCTCCTGTATCTGGGATTCCTAGCTATTCTAAGTTACATGCATTGTTATCCCACATTCAATCTTTAAGAATTCATTAGTACTAAGGCAGGTGTGGTTGTGCATGCCCATAATCCCAGCACTCTGAGAAGCTGAGCAAGGAAGATCAAAGTTCAAGCCTAGCCTGGGCAGCTTAGCAAGACCCTGTCTCAAAATTTAGAAAAAATAAAATAAAATAAAATAAAATAAAGCCAGTGCAGTGGCACATGCCTGTAAGCCAAGCACTGGAGAGGCTGAGGCAGTGGACTACTGTGAGTTTAGGGCCAGCCTGGGCTACACAGTACGTTGAAGGCAAGCCTGAAGTACATAGTAAGTCCTGTCAGGCTCGATTTAGACCCGACCCTCCAAATACCCAACATGTCTGCAGCAGTGTTGTTCTCAGCTCAACACAGGATGTCATAAGAGATAAGATGGAGCAGGGAACCTTCCAAACACCCGGACATCTGAAGACACCCACACATTACAGCGGAGGCCCCAAGGACTTTGCCCACTGCAGCCAGAGACATCCAGAGAACTTTGACCACTGACGTTCACTAAGATCCTCCCACCTAATGTCCCTTGCCTTCTTTCAATCCCTACAAAATAAGCGTGCATCTCTTTGCTCCCTGAAGATGGCCTTTTTGCCTTCCATCTGCCTGCACCCAGGCATGATAAATTCCATGCCATGTTGCCTTTACACAAGCCTGGTGGTCTGGGCTGGTCTCTGCCTCACGCAGTTCTCTACAAGTCCCTGTCCCAAAAAACCACACACACTAAATAAGTGAATGAGTGAATGAATGAATGAAGCAGGTACAAACTTTTAAGGGTTGGGGATTTGCTTCGGTGTGAAGGCCTGGGCTCAATTCTCAGATCTGGAAAAATAAAAAAATTCTCTAAACTTTCAGCTCATCCTGTCTTCTGTGGTGGTGATCTGTTCCTCCTGGGCTCTGCTATGGGTAAACAGCCCAGATGTCCTGTCTGGTCTCAAGAGGGCTTGTCCTTTTGGGATCATCTGGCTTTTTTCCTTTCTTTCAATGAGGCAATGTTTTCTCACAAATCTTTATATCCTAATTAGAAGAGAATCACTGGGCTATTACTGTAAGAACAAAATTAACATATGAGCTATTTCTTCTTTTAAGACTTGAAATTACTAACTATATTCACAAAGGAGAGAAAAAAGCAAACTGACATTCCTGATGAGTAAACATTGAGTACACTCTCAATACTCATCTATGCAGACTCCAAAGTGAGCAAGCTGGGAAGAAGAGTACCACTACTAGACTGGCACAGACAACAGCTTTCATGCGTAGAACACGCTGCACAGACTGTATAAATTAAACTGAAGCCTACAACTGTGATCCTTCCCAGTGTTCACGGCCACTGCTGATGGGCTGATGGCATCTCAGTGAGCTAACTGCACTAAGTCCTTATTACATAGTTTAAACTCCTCTTCTAATCGGGATAGATGAGTGTGCATGACTGACTGATAGATTTCGTGATGGGCTTTTTCCCATACTCTGCATCCACAAAAACTGCCCTGTGAGTTTTGAGAGCGTCCGCAGTTTCCAGAACCTGGCAGTGTTAATGATCTTGTCTTTTCTCTTCCTGACGTGCCAGTAGCCTTTGTTCTGACCGGTGTGTGCCAGGCAATGAGAGTGCAGTGTATGGCAAAGCTAAATCAGGTAGCATGGACTACATTACACTCAGAGAACTAACTGTGTACATTCTGCAGGTATTTGGTTTTTAAACGTATTTATTTGTTTCTCTCAGAGTCAAAGTGATCCACTCAGAAGTGGGGCTGTGACAACGCCCACACAGAATACAGTGACACGGTGCCAGCCCAAACGCGTCCCCTGCCCGCTCACCTCAGAGTGCCTTTTCTATCTCGAAGGGCAAGGGCTACGTCTCCTACTTCAGTTTCATGGTACCCTGCATGCAGTCAAGGGCCTATGACATTTCCCAGAAGACAGTCGCTAATCACACTGCATTCCCACAGGGAAAAAGACGTCTGTGCTTCCTGATCCCCCAAACTGTTATATTACCCTCTATAGCCACACATCGTATTTCCTCTTTAATTTATACTTTAGAGAAAAATTGTGATTTGGGAGGAAAGGGGAGAAGAAAGACCATCTGAAATTTAATCAGGGCACTTCACTGGGATAAACATTCACCTTTGCTATTTAAAATGAAGCAGGCTGCTGCAGGATGAGAGAAACACAGGTTCCATGAAATAATGCTTGATGAGGAACTTGCGGACCTGGATTCTACTTCGGTTCTGCTACTAACACGGCATGACCCAGAGCAAGGCTCTTAATCAGAGTGGGTCTATTTCCCTTTCTGGATCCCCTCCAGCTCTGGTATGCTTTGTTTCCTCTCAGTCTGACAGTCAGCTGCCTTTCAGAAAGTATCGTACTGGAGACACCTACTCTCCAAACACTCAGTGTACTTTCACTGGGCTCTAGCTGACAAAAACACAAGAAACAGAAAACAACAGTACGGCAAAATCCTTTTTCTTGGGGAGTTAATGGTTCAGTGACAGAGACAGTTTCACAGGCAACGTCAGAATGGAGTGTGACAAGCACTACACTGAAGGTATTTCTCATCCCAGGCATCGACACACAATTAGAAAGACTGATCTCAATGGTGGAGGGAGGGGGTGGGGAAGAGGGATGAGATAAACTGCACTGCTCACCAACCCCTATAGCTCCATGCTGGCACAGGAAAGCTGCTCAACTCACATTAGTGCAAGCGTAGCAAAGCTTTTAGAGCTTTTAAGGATAGCAAACAGCCAGCCCATGGTGGTAAGAATGCCAAGGTTCACCACCACTGCATTACAGGATAGGTCAGAGTTTCAACGCAAATCCTAGTAGTATTCCATTTTTTAAAAAAATCTCTGGGTTCTGCTACACAATATAGTCTTAACAACTAAGTAAGTGTGGGGGGGATTTATGTCTATGCAATAACATACTGAAAAACTTTTGTGAAGTATCTTATAGAGGACATTCTGGGATAGGACATTGTTTCTTAGCCACAAAGTGCCACCTAAGGACACTTCAGGTGAAGCTAATATCTACTTCCAACTGAAAAGATGAAGATCCAATGTCCAGGTTGAGATTTCTCTCTGCCATGGTTTTCACCACAGGCACTTGTCTTGTAGTTTTTATCCTGTGGGAGGAAATAGCAAAGCAAGTAAGAATGAAGAAAAACCACGAGTGGGGATGCGGAGAAGCAAGTCTGGGGCTTGGCAGAGAACCATTAGGCTGGGGTCAATCCTTTTGCTTCCCTGCCCTTCTTTCCTGGGTGCTGGGCAAGGGAGCTCAGAGAAAGGCTTCTGTTCCATTTCTTCCTATGTAGCTACACCTAAACTGATTTTAATGCTCTGAGTTATGTCTGCTACCGTGGATGGCGGGGATCCAGGACAGGCTCCCAGGGTCTTACGCGCAGTGAACAAAGAACTGGACATGGCACACAACACTAAGGAAAAAGCTGCAAAATTTATTAAGGTGACAGCATGATCAGAGTGAGCGGGTTCAGGCCTAGGAAAAGACAATAGCATGGACCTTGCGGGCATAAGACGGGTTCAAGTGCTGTGCTGGTTTTGGGGGCATCTCTCATTGGGGTCCTCCACAGCATGACTGACATGATTGACAGGGTGCTGAGTCATGTCAGCTACACATGATGTGCATGCTCTTTCCCATAATTCACTCTACTCTGTTTTTTTGGGGGGGCGGGTACTAGGAATTGAACTCAGGACCTTTTACTTGCCAGGCAGGCACTTGTGCCACTGAGCTATATCGCCGGCCCCTCCCATAATTCGCTCTAATTTGACATTATGAGATGCAGTTCACATCCATGAACCTTCACCGAGTTCCAGGTAAAGGAGGGTTACTGTAAGTCAGTGGTGGCAAACCTATGGCACGTGCGCCACTGTGGACATGCAGCGATGTCTCTGTTGGCATGCAAGCCCAGTCACCCCAGCCAAGGTGTGACAAATTATCAGCACGCCTACAACAGGAAGATCACATTATGCAACAGCATGCCCAATGCAAACTTTTACCTTTCAATAAAAAGTTGTTTGTATCACTGAAAGCTGTTAGGTGTTTTTCTTTTAAGACAAAAGATATCCATGTAGAGTTGTTTTTCTAAACTGAAACCTCAGTATTCAGGTTTAATTGCAGTGTTGGCGCTCTGTAGTAAGTAAGTAGGTTTTGGGTTACAGTTTGGGCACTCAGTCTCTAAAAGGTTTGCTGTCACGGCTGTAGGTCACGGGCACTCATGCATCCTGGTTTGAAATTTCCCAAGACTGGTTCAGGGGTCTCTGTTTTTCTTACCTCTGCCTCCAGGTAGTAAGCCTGGGGGCAGGGGTTGGGGATGACACACGCCTCAGGTTCAGGTGAGACGAGGGCAGTGGTGTTATAGCCCCAACTGTACTATTTATATTATATAGTTTAGACTTTATATTATTTAGTTCAGATCTTAAAATTTTTGAATCACTAAGTTTGTATTAGATGTAAAATATTTGAATTATATTCACGTTTTATTTTTAAGTCCTTTTAATAGCCCTGGTGTCTATATAACCAGATCCCCAGTACTCTGGGCTACAGAACGTATTTGCCTCTTCCAACCAGGCGCTACCTCCTAACAGCAAGTCAGCCCTAACAGCCTCCGAATCCAATCCCTCCCCAAGCCCCTGCGTGTGAGCACATGTGCTCTTGGAGGCCAGCCAGCAATAAACCATAACAACCGTCAAGCACACATGTATATACTCACTTGATTCTTACAAAATGAGACAGAAATCACCAGTATTTTCATTTACAGGGAAAAATCAGGAACACCAATAATTAAAGAAAACTTGGCCAACTCTACATAGTAAACCCAAGCAGACGGGAGTCAAGAGTCTACAGTGTTACCCACTACATCAAATGATTCTGTTAAAAGAAAAAGCAACACACAGAGTTAAACAAAGCTAAACTAAATGTAAATATTCAAGAGCGCATCTGGAATGAAACAACTGGGCAGGGATAAAATAAGCAAAGACACACCAGGCAAATGTTAAACACTGCAGAGGGCAAGTTACACAATTAATGTAAGTCACCATCAAAATGCAAGGTGGAAAGCAATCAAACAGATGGAGGAAAGACTCATTTCACATCTCAAGGGTAAAATTCATTTAAAAATGACAACCATAAATCTCATATTCTCTTTGCAGAAGACAGACATACTTTTCTCAGAAACCAATACACAGAAAACAAGATCTGAGTAATACCATTACAAGTTTTAATTTATAGCTATTTTTAAGTGTTGTGTATAAATATGACAACGCATGGCCTTTTAAAAATGTAGGGGAGAATTGTAAAAACAAACAAAAAAAGGCCACAAATTAGGTGACATGAAAGTCAACAAGTTGCAAAGAACTGAAATTACATGTAATGTAATCAAAGGAGAACTAAGGAACATTTAATAAACTGTGGGATGCTGGAAAGTTGTCCACAGCATTGCCACTGTTGAATGAGATTCTTGTTCTGGCTATGTCAAGTACCGTTCGGGGTATTTTGGGCCAGGCCTGAACTGCTTGACCACACCCCAGGAAAGCCAAGTCAATCCAGAAAGGAACTGCAAGAGCAAATCCCCAGAAGAGTCAGGGCAGAAGAGGTGGACCATCGTAGAGCCAAACCAAGATATTCACTAATTAGGTGTCGCTAAAGGCGGGTGGGCAGCCCTGTGGTGGGTAACAGATTGTCAACTAGAGTGGGAACGCCCAGCTCGTTGGTTCAACATGGTTCTGCGCATGGCAGACCCACTTTAGGGAGGACTGTTGTCAGAATGGTATAAAAAGGAGAACAGGAGGAAAGGATTTTAGCTGATTTTCCTTGGAAGAGCTTTGTTGCTGCTGATTTTCTTTGGAAGAGCTCCGTTTCAGCTCATCTTTAGAGAAGCTTCACCTGCTCTCTTTAGAGGCGCTCTGGTTTTTGTCTTCACCTTGGGCCTCGTCTCCTGGCTTTTGGTGCAGATTCTTCAACTTCTAGCACTGACCTTTTGGCCTGCCAGCACACTCTTTAGCTTCTAGTGCTGAGCCTTTAACCTCCCAGCGCAAACCCCTCGGTCTTCCGGGGCAGATCCTTTGGCCTCCTGATGTAGACTTGTACGTAGGAGAGACTGCCATGGGCTCCAGGCCTTTAGCTGGATCCTTTAGATCTCTAGTGCACGGACAGATCTTTTGCACTCTTCTACATCTGACTCTGTGGGCGGCCACTGTAGGCCAATCTTGTAATTTTTGGTGTCCGACATTAAGTCTGATTCCGAGCACGTGCAGTCTCTTGAGGAGCCTAACCCCAGCCCTGCAAGCTCGTGTAAGCACTAATACAACCCCGTACGGGATTTGCTCATGTACAGCTAGCCAAGAAGCTGGCACCAACAAAAGAGAATACAAATCAAATACCCTGACAATGGAGAAGAAAAGAAGAAGAGAATAGCAAATAGTGATTTCCCTTTTTTTGGAGAGGGGAGGGGATTATAGAAAGTGCCAAAATTAAGAAGGAAAAATAATACCACATCACACCCAAGAATTTCATCTGAGGTAGAATGGAAAAAGCACTAGTAAAATGGAAAGTGCAAATCATATATCTGATAAATGTCTTATCTATATAAGAGCTGTCAAAACACATTAATAAAACTATCACATTTTCAATGAGCAAGATTTGAATACTCCGCTGAAGAAGTTATACAGACGGCAAATAAGCACATGAAAGATGCTCAACACCCTTAGTCATTAATGAGCTGCAAATCAAAGCCACAAGATACGTGCATATGTTAGAAGAGCTAAATATAAAAGACTGACATATCAAGTACTGGAGAGAATGTGGAGAACCTGGAGCTCTTCCGTGCCACTCAAGAGAATGTGAAACCATTATGCCACTCTGAAAGAGACTGGCGTTTCTTTAAATGTTAAACATACATTTACCAAATGATCTAGTCATTCTATTCCTTGGTATTTACCCAAAAGAAATAAACGAACATGTCCACAGGAGGACTTGCCCTTGAACATTCATGCATCTTTATTTGTAATAGATAAAAAGTAGAAACACTTCAAATATTCATCAATAGGTGAGAGAGTAAACAAACTACAGTATGCCCGCATTATGGACACAGGGACTGAACAACTGACACAGGCAACAACAGGGATGAGTCTCAAAATAATTACACTGAATGAAGGCCAGGCGGAGGAAGGGTACTCGCTGTGTGATTCCTTTACTATGATGTCTGAAGGAATGCAAACCAATTTATAGTGAAAGAAAACAGATCAACAGCATGAGGGCAAGAAAAGAAGGGATTTCAAAGGGCCCTGAGGAAACCCTGTTAACATTATGCTCATTATCTCAAATGCAGTTGGTTTCATGGTTGTACACACATTCCAAAACTTTCCAAATGGTACATTTTAAATAAGCATAGTGGACAATAAGTTAACTATGCCTTTATAAAACAGTTTTATAAAAACAGAACAGTGCAGTACAGAAGAGAGTAAGACAAACTAGGAGATCACTAAACATCTATTTAATGTTTACATTTACACACTAACGTGAGAGTCAAGTAACAGTGCATGCACTCTTAGTCACAGACACAGGACGAACATCATGATGCAAGAAAACAAGACCTGAAAAATAAACTCAGCAACTGGACAGACATCTCCCAAACACTCACAGAAGGATAAAGTTCACAGGCATGACAGGAACAGCAAAGTAAAGACACCAACTAAATTCTTCCCAGAGGAAAGTTTTCCTCCCAGAGAAGTCCTTCATCTGAAAAGCTGGCTCCTCCAACCTAGCCAGAGTGTCTGTGTTTTCAGTCTGACCACAGATAGCCCTTCTTCAAGAGGGCTGCAAATGAAGCACAGCAGCAGGCCAGCACATGGCGTGGCAAGCAAAAGCCTCAGGTTACTCGAGAGCTAGACAGGCGTGAGTCATTCAAGACCCGGAAAAACCTCAAGTCCTCATTTAAAGTGTGGAAACAATCACATCTGTCTGATTATTTCGAAGACTGTGATGAGCTCAAAGAGCTGAAAGTCCCACACAAACTATAAAGTAGAACACAGACACTAGATAGCACTCACCTTAAAAGAAAATCAGTGTTTGCCTTACTAGTTAAAAATCTAACCACCTCCTTTTTCACATGAATTGGACAAGAAGAGGAAGAAGACCACCTGTCAGCACTATAGTCAGTCTGTAATTGCAGCATGATATATATGAAAAGCTCATAGGCAGTTCACTATTATTTACAATGTACACGAGATTTTGTTAAAGCTCTTTCAAATAAAATAAATAAATAAATAAAATCATTAGTTCCTTAATCAAAGTACAATAAAAACATGACCTACAAATATTTTATAAAGACAACTTAAAATTCAGCTAAGACTGCATTATTTTCATACTGTAAAAATATCAATAAACATTCTGAAGCTTAACCTACACTTGCTAGAGTATTTTAACACTTGCTACAGATGTGACTTTTCTGAAAAATACTGATCTTAAAAAAAAAATCTGAGAATTTTTATGAGATGTGATCAAACTCTACAGTCAATATTTAAATTTTAAAATACTGAAATTTAAAAATATATTACACTAAAAGACATACTGTCACTAATCCCCTTCGAAATACTCTCCACTGTCTCACTTTGAGTATGTCTATCCCATCATTTTTGCCACTTTCTGGAGCACTTCTGAAGTCCCCTTCCTTGAGTGTTTTTATGTAGGGTGATAAAAAATATACCACATGCTGTTGCCCAGGGCAATCCAACCAAATAGCAGGCTAGGAAAAACACGATGGTATGTCTTTATCCACCTCAGTTGTTGAGTGTGGGACCACGCAACCTGTAGCTCTTCCACAAAGTCAAAACTGACCAGGAAAGATAAACATTTTAAATCACTGCCGGACATTAAGGCAGCTATAGCAATACAACGAAAGACATTCACAGAAAAAGACAACTGCTTCAGAAAGTGGCAAGTGTATTTGAGGCAAAGGGAGAGTATTCTGAGGAAGATTAATGGCAATGTGTCTTTGTAATAATTTTTTAAACTTAAGCATTCACCATATTTTTTATTATACTTCAGAAGTGGTCTGAATCCATCTATTATGATCTTTGCCTTTCTTACCCAATTCTCAAAACATTCTAGTTTTTGTTTTGGATCACCTAATCAACTGTAAGTTAAACTTACAAAATTAGCTTTTGAAATTAGCAACCCTTTCAAATTCTTTCTCAACTAACTCATACCAATTTATGTAAGAATGACACTCACCATATGAATCACAAAGACAACTGAAAATGCATTAAAAATAAATTTAAATTCCAAGGGGAAACAAAGTATAAAACTGAATAATTTGCCAAAACACGCAATGGGATCATATGAAATAACTTGTTTCTGGGGGGGGGACGCGGCGGGGGGGGTGGTGCAGTGATGAACCCAGTGCCTCCTGCAAGCTATGTACACCCCTGACCACTAAGCTATACTACAGCCCCTAAATCACCGTCTTTGTTTACTAATACTGGTCAAATGGTAGCAATTTCATACAAATAGGCCCGATAAAACAGGATAAGGTCAAAACTTCAGTAACGCTGTATAATCCCCCTGGTTAGCCTTTCGTAAGAATGCTACCAATCTGTGTTTTAGACACAAGAAATATCTTGATGGTATTATTTTTGGCAACTAGAAATTGTATTTGAGAAAAAGTTAAGATAAATTAAATGGTTATTTTAATTAATTATTCTTAATTCTTTGAGTCCTGAAAGCAGGAAAATAAATACTAGATAGTCAAATATATCACAATAGACAGTAAAATAGCTCAGCGTGCAATCTGTGCACCTGGTCTTAAAGAGGCCAACTCTGGCCTCCCATCAGCTCCATTCATCTGAACAAACCCCAGCAAATACACAAGGATCATCACAAGGGCAAGGGCAGAGTTTTGGAGTAACGTTAGAGAAGAGTCAACAAGAAATTCAAAATCATAACTCTACTAGTAGTAAATCAATTAAATGATGAAATATGAGAATATTTCATATAAGCATTTTATATACATTGTGTCGGCTACATCCAACTACAACTTTAGAGTTTGCTACTGCCCATTAACAAAGAAATCAGAGCTCAAACAGATTATGTAATTTACCCAAACCACAAAGTATAAGAACTTAATTCAAAACCAGTTCTAGACTGGTGATGTAGCTCAGCAGCACAGTCCCTGCCTGGCAAGCACAAGGTCCTGAGTTTAATTCCTGGTGCGTGCGCGCGCGCGCGCGCACGCACACACACACACACACACACACACACACACACACAACAGTTCTATCAGACACTAAAGTCACACAGTGTTTCTACAGCAAAGCTCCCCATCAGAGTCACGGTTTGCCAGCCCAGTTTCTAATGCTTCCAGCAACTCTCTAAGATTATTATCCTCCTTTTCACAGATGAGGGAACTGAGGCTCAAGCACTGAAATGGATTTTGCACAAAGCTTAAGCTTGTATGTTTTTCTCATTCACCTCAAGATTATCTATTAATTCCTAAATTTCTACTCCCTTTCCCACCTGCTACAACATCTTACCTATCAAGCATTCAGCACATCTGGTACACGCAGTAATATTCCTTTTAGAAACGCACTGTTATTAAGCCAGGTATTCATTTAAATTTCTAAACCCCCTACTCAGGCTATAAATCTGTTGCATTCAAATAATGCAGAAAAAGTTTCAGGAAAACCAGCCAGAGACAATGGATATGCTATCACAACTATCCCAAGCAGCTGGAACCAGAACTCAGATTTCTTCCACTGTATGCTATAATCTATAATTAAAAAATAAGTAAGAATTTGGAAATAATTTAATTGACATCAAAAAGTAAAATGCATACCTTGTAATGTTATACAAAACATATCAATTCATCCTAAGCATACAGAACAATTTTAAATCATCCAAGGCTAAATGATAGTCACAATACATCTAACAAATTTAACCTCAGAATTTAAAAGGACAACTTAATGTGTCAAATGCCTTTTTAAAATTAAAATCAAAATCCAAAGCTCCTTAATAGACATTCATGCATACCTTCAAGTGCCATACAAAGTTGATCCACTTGAATCAGCAGAAAGAAAAATACTGTGTTGCTTTCAGATTCCGATCACACAGCAGACAGTGTGGATTGGTTTTCAGCATCAATTCTTATCTCCTATTCTTCTCCTTTGTATCAGAGGCTGGAAAACGATATTTAGATTTCCAAGGATCTCTTGCTAAAGAATTATAAACTTGATTTATTTCTTCCTTCTTTATCTGTATGTCTTTTATTTCTTTTCCTTATTGTATTGTAGGAACAACAATCTACAATGTTGAGTAGGAAAGACAATGATCATGCCTCCCTTGTTCTTAATGGAAGGTGAAAGCATTTATTTATTTGTTTGTTTGTTTTCTTGGTGTTTTGAGACAGGGTCTCACTTTGTAGTTCAGGCTGGCCTTGAACTCACTATGTAGTCCAAGCTGGCCTCGAGCTCAGGAAAACGATGGAAACAATGAATGCCCAACACAGAAAAGAAATAGAATCTATGAAACAGATACAAACAGAAATCCAGGAGATTAAAAACTCCACTGAAACAATATACAATAGATTGAATAAAGGCAAGGATAGAATATCAATCTAGAAGACAGAATTGTGACTGGTGACCAGGAAAAGGAAGTTATCTTAAAAATAGCAAGAGACCACAAAAATTCAACCCAACAGCTACAAGATGAAGAAATGAACAACATCAGACTGATTACAGTCAGGGAGAAAGCTGGAGACAGCACAAAAGCCATTAAAAACCTCTTCACAGAAATAATAGCAGAAAACTTCCAAAATACGAATGAAGAATTTGACATACAAATTAACGAAGCGTATAGAACCCCAAACAGCCAGGACCAAAATAATTTTACAGCAAGGTATATAATAAGATTCCAGAAATTCACTGTAAGAACAAAATACTAAAAGCAGCTAGAATAAAGAAACAAATCACCTATAAAGGAAAGTCCATCAGAATCACAGCAGACTTCTCAATACAAACCTTCAAATCAAGGACTGCCTGCAGTGAGATATTTCAAGCCCTAAAACAAACCAATCTTTAGACTGACATAATCTGTAAAATTATGCCTTGAAATCAATGGAGAAAGAAGATACTTCCATGACAAAGAACAACTGAAGAAATTCATGACCACCAAACCAGCTCTTCAGAATGCTCTGAAGGATATATTAGAGAAAATGAAGACCACAAACACAAGAACACCAATAGAAAGGGGCTATCAGGCAGGGCAAGAAACTAAACAAGGGGAAAAAAGGAACCAACAACAGGAAAATAACATGAAAAAGATAAGCCAATACATATCAGTTATAGCCATCAATGTAAATGGTCTCAATTCACCATTCAAAAGAAACAGACTGGCAGAATAGATTAAGAAACAAGATCCAACAATATGGTTCATTCAAGAAGCACATTTAACCCTAAAAGAAATTTATAGACTAAATGTCAAAAGATAGAAAACAATGCTCCATTCCTCAGGTACCCAGAAAAAAGCAGGGGTAGCTATTCTATTTGCAGACAATGTAAACTTTAAGCCAAACTGATCAAAAGAGACAAAGGAGGTCACTACACACTTGTTAAGGGAAAACTCCAAGAGGAAGAGACAATCATAAATATATATGCACCAAATATTAGTGTATCCAACTATACAAAACAATATGACATGAAAAAATCAAAAAAGCACTGGGGCCAGGGATGTAGCTCAGCAGCCCAGTACCTGCCAGGTAAGTACAATGTCCTCAGTTCAATTCCTAGTAAAAAAAAATTAAAGTAAACACTAACACAATTGTACATACCCCACTCTCACAAATAACAGATCAACTAGACAAAAAAATCAACATAGAAATATCAGAATTAAAACAAGGCTGTGAACAAATGGACTTGATAGATGTCCACAGAGTGTTCCACCCCAAAACATCAGAATATGTTCTTCTCAGCTGCACATGGGATGTTCTCCAAAACAGACCACACATCAGCCCATAAAACATGCTTAAGTAAATGTAGAGGAGCTGAAATAATCTCATGCACACTCTCTGACCACAGTGCAATGAAACTGGCAATCAACAACAAAAGAAATCACAAAAACTACATAAACACATGAAAATTAAACAACACTCTTCTGAACAACCAATGGGTCACAGAGGAAATTAAAGACAAAATTAAACAGTATCTACAATTAAATGATAACACCAAAACAACATACTGGAAATTAAGGGACATAGTGAAAGCAGTCCTATGAGAGAAATTTACGGTGATGAACTCTCACTTCAGGAAAACAGCGTAAGTTCAAATAAACAATCTAATGTTGAACCTTAAACTTCCAGAAAAAGAAGAACAAATCAAACCCAAAGCTCGTATAAGGGAAGAAACTGTAAAGATAAGAGCACAAATTAAAGCAAAGGAGACTTAGAATGAATGAATCAAAAAACCAGTTCTTTGAAAGAGCACAAATTAAAGCAATGGAGACAAAGAATGAATGAATCAAAAAATTGGTTCTTTGAAAGAGTAAATAAAGTTGACAAACCATTAGCTGACCACATTAAAGAAGGCAAGAAAAAACACAAATGCAAGCAATTAAGAAGGAAAAGTGGGAAATCAGGATCCTACAGAAATCTAGAAGATCATCAATACCTACTTTGAGAACCTATACTCTAAGATGGAAGATGGACAGATTCCCGGACACAACTGAACTGCCAAAACTAAATCAAGAAGATATAAAAATTCTAAATAACCTGCTGTCAGCCAATGAAATTGTAAATGTAATAAAAAACTTACAAAGAAAAGCCCAGGTCCTGACAGATTCACTACTGAATTCTACAAGAAATTTAGAAAAAAGTAATGCCATTAATGCTGAAACTCTTTAAAGAAACTGAAAGGGAAGCAATAATTCCAAAAAAAAAAAAAAAAATCCTGGAAGCAAGTATAACCCTGATTCCAAAACCAGAAAAGAACCCAACCAAAAAAGAAAACTAGAGGCCAATCTCCCTAATCAACACTGACACAAAAATTCTTAATAAGATACTGGCAAACAGAATGCAACAAATCATCAAAAAGATTACACACCATGACCGAGTAGGATTCATGCCAGAAACACAGCAACAGTTCAACATACACAAATCAATAAATGTAATACATCATATTAACAGAACCAAAGGCAAAAAACATGATCATTTCAATAGATGCAGAAAAAGCTTGCTGCAAAGTTCCCACTGTTCCCCTCACCTCGACAGAACTCTGGAAAGCCAACATAGCATTATTAATCAAGAATGTTACAGTAATGAGTTAACACACATATACAACCCACTAAAGACTTGTAACACTGGCACTGTTAATAGCAGCCAATAGTGTGACAGTGTGCAGAAATGTGATGCTTCCCAGTCCAGAAAATGAATCTCTACACATGTGTGCCTCCAGGGACTAAGTGTTGCTCAAAATGTGGAGAGAGCAAGGGGCTGACTACCACCAGACCAAGCACTGGACCGGACCCAACGAAAGGAGCTCTAGCAGAAAACCCAGCAAACTCCCTTTTATTAGAAGAAAAAGAGACCTTGAACCCCTGAGCCCCATTCATTTTCTGTTTTATCTGGCTGCTCGGATGAAGGGTAATGCTTTAGTCCAGACTTACAAGGGGACCCAGTTTTGACTGATGCCGGAACCTAGCTTCCCTCAGTATCAGCTCCCTACTAAATGGGACAATTAAAATGGGTTTATCTATTACACAACTGATTTCTCCGAGAGCCAAGAAATGCTTCGCAAATACTTATACACTATGATAAATTTTGGTGTTTTACATTTTGATTACATTTAGAAATGAGATGAAAGTACTTGCTAGTTAGGACCACCTGACTAGCAGTTGGCCACGAACTGTAAGACAGAAAAGTTAGGTTGGAGAATGTTGAAAACTCAGAATTTCAGGGAAACCACATGTCCTCCTCTGGAGAGCAGCCCCCTTTGGCCTTAGCTAGCAAGACCCCCTGGGATACAATTTCTTGATCTGAGTAACCGTGCTCAGGTTGTGAAGTACATTGTCCAAGTGATCTCGTACTGTCTACCCTAAACTGTAAGCAGAGAAATTTGCCAGCAAACAGCTCTTGCTTTAAGTCCCATCAAGTGAGGTGGTTCCATTCCATTTACCCTTGGAAGTCCCCATTCAGCAGGAAATAGATCTGAGAGAGTGACCTGAATCCCACAGACGTGGAATGGGCTGACAGTGGGAAACTGAAGTGGAGCATTAAGGCCATTTTCCTTAGTAGCTGGGAGGCTGTATGTAATTAACTGAGCCCCAGGATGTTTTTGTTCACTACTGGAAGTCTGGCCATCAGCACGAGGGCCTGGGGGCAGCTCCCGCTACCTTCCTGTTTGTTCTTGCTCCCTAATGAGCTCCAGGAATACCATAAGGCAATAATGATCTTTGTCTCTGGGATTTGCAGAACTGAAAACATCTCATGCCTAGGAAGAAGGATCTGATGTGAATTACCTGGCCTGTAGGAAGATGCCCACTGATACGAAAATATCATCAACTGCCTATGAAAGCACCCTACATCACCTTTCAGAAGAGACAAGCCTTGTGACAAGAGTTCACTATCTTTTCCTCTAGCCAAGTTTGAAAGAACACCATCTTCCATGTTTCTCTACCTGTCCTGTCAGGGGATAAGCAGACTTAGCCCAATAACATGAACTGTTTTTAACTTACTAATAATTTATTTAAACAATACATATTTTTTGGTATCAGGGTAATACTGACCCCCTTAAAACAAGTTCATATTCCCTCCCTTCTGTTTTCTGAAGAATTTGTGCATACTAAAGGTGGAAAGAACTCCCCTGTCAGGTCATATACACTCAGTGCCTTCTTTATGGAAGGGTTTTTAACTACCAGTTCAACATCTTAATGAAGCCCTACTCAGGCTACCCATTTCTTCTTGAGTGTAGTTTGGTGGTTTGTGTTTTTTTTTTTTGTTTGTTTTTTTTGTTTTTTCCGGTACCGGGAATCAAACTCACAACCTTGCACTTGCTAGGCAGGCGCTGTGCCACTGAGCTAAATCCCCAGCCCCTGGTGGTTTGTGTTTTTGATGGATTTTGTGCGTTTATCTAAGTTAGGAAATGTATGAACAGTAAGTGATCTGTAATAGTCTGTCACTGTCCTCTTAATCTGTAGGATCTGTAGTGACAGACCCACTTTATTTTCTGGTAATAAGAAACTCTGCTTTTCTTTGTTCCTGGGTAGTGTGTCTACAAATTTATCATACTTTATCTCTTCAAAGAAAAGCTTTTTTCCACCTTTTTGTTGTCATTTTCTATTTAGTCAATTCTGTTGTTATTTCCTTCTTCTTTCTGTTCTGGGTTCACCTCGCTCTTTAGTTCCTGAGTTCTTTTTCTCCAGTACTAGGGGTTGAACCTAGGGCCCCGGGCATGCTAGGCAAGCACTATTTCACGCCACCAGTGAGCTCAGTTTCTGAATTCTTCAGGAGAAAGTTTACAACTACTGTTTCAAAAATTTCGTTTTCAAATGGAAGCTAAATTTCACACTATAAATCTCCCTTTAAGTAGGGCTTCAAGTGTTTCCCAAAGACTTTGATATATTGTTCTAATTTTCATTCCATTCAAAGCAGTTTCTGATTTCCTTTAAGATTTATGCTTTGATGCATGGGTTTTCAGTATATGATCCCTGATTTCTCAGTATGTGGGGATTTTCCAGATATTTGATTTAATTTCCAGCTTAATTCCACTGCGGTCAAAGACTATAGGTACATGAGGGAAACTATGGGAATCAAACCCGACTTTCCTACGGTCAGCAAGTACAATGACGCGCCCAAGGTCAAGCGAGACAAGGCTGAGATGAAAGTCTTTTGGCTTCAGGGACAGTATTCTCACTACACCTTGTGTTTTCTCTCAACACGATCTCAAAAGCCCACAGGCCTGTTTTTCTCTCCCTACTCTTTAAAAAGAAATATAGGAAGAGTCCACATCCATCACCTCATTTGACTGCTTGCAACGCTGTAAAACAAGCAAGACAGACCATACTATTTTGCACATGAGGAAAAGTGAAGCTCGAAGGAATGCCTTGCCTTATTTGTCTGATGGTCTCATTCCTTTTCAATCATCCCCTCAAAGTTAAAGCAATACCGATCACTAAATCCGTAAATAATCCAATGAACTCATTTTAGCCACAGCTGGAATTATCACAGACTAAGTTCAGAGTAAAGTACGGTAACACTGATAAGCTTTACAGTTTTTAAAACCTTGACTTATAACCATTCATTACTAGCTAGGAAGATTCTGGGTTTTTCGGTTTGGTTTGGTTTAAGACAGACTATCTTACGTAGGCCAGGCTGCTTATCTCGTATAGCTGCTATGTTATATAGCCCAGGCTAACTTCAAACTATGAGCCTCCTGCCTCAGGCTCCTAAGTAGCGCACACCACCACACCCAGGTAGAGATCTCAGCTTAGTAAGTCAAATTAGACAGTCATATGTATTTTTCAGACACACAAAAAATTTAATATGAAATGAATATATCAAGTCACATTTTTTCTTTCCAAGTCCTGAACTGCTGATTAGCAAAGCTCTAAAGTACCATCAGATGCTCTTAGATATGCTAACACTGAATATTACACACTAAAATATGTATCCTATTTCCAGTTAAATTTCTAGACTATGCTATAGAAATTAAATGACTGTAAAGCTGAAAGGCACGCGGTCTTACCACGGAATTGTTGACTTACTGGTTGCAGAGATTTCCCTCAGGCAGCATCGCCACTTTGGCTTAGACATCAGTAGTAACAGCAATCAAAATTAAAACTAAAAAGAAAAAATAAAAACAGAATTAAATACCAGTAGGTAAAATGGTTTCAAGTCTTCAACAAAGTCTTAAATTCAAATTTCACATTTCAACAGTTTCACCAAGGGAGCTCTAATCCTAGAACCGGTTCTTTTTTAATTAGTTTAAGCAAGAAGCTAATATGGTATGTGAATTCCTGTGTCATTCCAACTCCCTCTCCCAGAATAAAATCTGAAATGAAGAACTCATAGTTAATAACAGCTGAAGGGCAGAAAACGAGTCGAGTATATTACAGATATACTCAATTGGGCCGCTTCAGTCATATATTCAACATGTGCATTTTAAGCTTTGTTACTATTTGCAGAATTTTCATTCACATACGGATTATACACGATGAGGGCCTTTGTATTGATTTTTCTAACAATATTTAAATTTAATAAAATCTTGGTGACCGTGTTATAAATAAATATTTTAGTGGGACACGGGGGAAACAGTAGTAAAGACTCTACACCTGCCGAACAGACCTATAAACACCCTGTGAAGTGTCTCTAGGGCACCGGGTATTAGCAGCCAGGCCACAGGGCAATCCAGCGAACAGTGCTGCCAGTGCGCTAGAGCCCTGCTAGAACTCGGAGGTAATAGACAATAGCTTCTCACAGTTACGACTCATGGGGATGATTATATACAAGAGAAATTTACTGAACAGGTGCTCATTCATTCAGCAGAACCTTCCTAAGCACGTTGTGTAAGCAGCACCCCCAAACACTGAATACACAAAACTGATTAAGAAAGTGATTTCTTATTTGGGTGACAGGTAGTTGTAATTTTAATACAAAAAAGTAGATGCAAGAACAAAGCAGCCCAAAAGCGGGCTGCATGATGCCAAACAGATTCAGAGAAATCAAGAGTAGGAGAAACGAGGCTTGGGAAAGGCAATTTCCACATGGAAGAAAAGCAACTCTGGGCCTACCAAAAAGAATTCCCTCAACACGCATCGCTTAAGTACGGCTCGGGAGATTTTGAGAACGACAGTAAGTGCCAGCATTCTTTTGAAAATATGGGGGGGGAAAACTCCGAATCATTCAGTGTTACCCTCTTTTACACACGTCCTATTTTGCTTACTGAAAATCAAAAGCAGCCCACAGCTTTCCTCCTCTTCCTGAGGAACAGCTGCACAGCACACTCTTGATTTTGTGGAATGAAAGAGAAAAGTGAGCTTTGTCTAAGTGATCAGCATAAGTCACCTTATTGAAAAGGATCCCTCGGTGTTGTACTGCTCAGACCTCATTTTACCTCTACCAAGTCACACTGCTTGACTCGATGGTTCTGAGTAGCCACACAATGAACAGCTGCTTAGAGACAGGTGTATGTGGTGGCTAACTGTGGCCGCAACCGTGCGCAGGGATGAGGAACGTCTCTAACATTCTAACATTGTCTGCACAACCGCCTCTGTTGAGGAATTTTCCCATCTATGTGAAAGGCTGCAGAATCACTGCTTTTGTTATTAGCTGTTATTCGGCCAACACTTTAGTCAGGCCCGATCACCGCGCTCTCATTTCACACACAGTTAATCTACTCTTCAGAGGCAGAGAACACCTCCATCAAAAATGAAGACTTTGAGGGTCAGGTGACTTGACCAGGATCACATGACTAGGAAAAGAAGTACGAGGGTGAATCTGTCGGACTATGGAATCACTGTCCTTAGGAGTATTACGCTGTCTCCTTTTGGACATACACACATGCATTTTTATTCCCTACTGAGCTGCTAACATTTCTAATTAAGTCAAGAACCATAAAGGTCTCAAAGAATTCACCCGCCTCATCTCACAGAGGAAAGCACACCTTCAAGTCCTGTGAAGCTACAGGTCGAAGCCATTAAGCGCAAAACACAGCACATCTAAGAGGTGCACTCCTGCCAGCCCAGAGCTGCACATTTCCTGTAGGGAATGCCATCATTTTGAGTCTGTTCTCGCGCACATTAAGTGCTTAGTGATAACAGCGCCCCCTTGTGGCCGATCATCAGGAGCTCTGGGCTCTGAAAGGCAATTTCCACATGGAGCAAAAGCAACTCTTGAGTCTACCAGAAAGAATTCCCTCAACATGCATAACTTAAATATGGGGACACTCCTATCAGGAATGCCCATCTCTCTCTTGGCTCCAGGTACCCCAATTGTTTCTAGCCCTTAAAATGTAACCTACGAAAGCCACATTCATCCACCTGTGCCTGTCTTCTCAATAAACAATTTTTATTATGTGTCAGGCAGCATTTATGTGCCTATCTGAAATGACCGAAGCCCTACCTCCAACTGTAAGCACCTCTTACCCCTCCAGAAGAAAAGGCATCTGTAAAAAAGCAGGCTGCACACAGGATGCAAGCAGAGCGCAGAGAGGGGACTGCCACTGGAGCAAGAGCACAGCGGGGACGGCAGCACAGAAGCATAAACTGCATGTGAGCCTTGACTCAGGAGATCTAAATTAAGACAAAGAATACTTTTAAAGGTAACAAATCTGAGACACACACCCTGGCTGAGAAGTGGAAGGGGATGCCGAGGTGTCTTCCAGGTGTGGAGTAAGGAACACGCTCAACTGAGCTTCCTTCAGTGAAGGAAATGTCCCACGGAACACTACTCAACACGGCAGCTTCCTGCCACAAGGAACTAAGTGATGGAAATGTAGCTAGTATTGCCCAGGAACTAAATTTTAATTTGATTTCCTTTTAACTAGTGTTAATTTAAGTGGCAACATACGTCTAGTGGCTACGATGTCGGACAGCACCATCCTAAAGGTTTTGGCTTGAGTCAGTTGGACCTAAGGTCTTACTACCAATATCTGAAAAGAACACTACAATGACAAGTATAGGACATTCACGCACCTACTGACTAGAAGAATGAATGTATCAATGCAGAGAGCAACAAACTGGGTGATTATCAAAATCTCATCAAAGGTGTACCTGTAAGTGTCCTGCCCACTTGGTTCCCGAGTAATGTCTCAATTCAGCAGCATCAAAAGGTCCTTGTGCTATTTCCAGGTTTCAGTGCTACTGCAAGAAAACACTAAATCTAAACTAAAACTCTTTAAATTAGTAAAAAAGGTAAAGAAATACTACACGAAGAAATCACAGCAGTCACAATTTAGGGAATAATTACAGTTAAACCTAGATAAAAAAAAAAAAAACCTGGTTAATTTTTCTTTTAATCTTTTTCTAAAAATAAGATGGGGAAGACCAGACAATTTTTATGATAATCAACACAAGTTTGTATAATTTCAAATACAGATCATTCACCTCATATGCAGTGAGCTCAATATACATTGAGCTTACACTTATCTGGGCATTGATGTGAAAAATGAATTATTTATCTCATGAGATCTAATTTTGTGCCACAAGGCATTTTATAAGGTCAATCATAATAAAGCTTTCCCTAATAATAAGCCTATTAATCTTATTTATCATGACATTTAAAGTCAGTATGAAATGAAGAATTCTCTGATAGAAAAACATTTAACCTGAGAACAGGTTGTGGCTCAATGACTCACTATTAATCTGCCAATATTCTCCTAATCTGATTGTATTCGGATTTGGTTACTATTTCCGTCCTTGCCATCTCTCTTAAGCCTCTCCACTCCAGTTTGTAAGAAACCAGGATCTGCCATCCACACAGCTCACACGTTCTCCTCCCAGGTCAGCCGTGTCCCCGCTGCATTTTCAAGCACCGCCTCTTCAGCCAGGCTCAAATTCTATCTCCCTGCTTCCGTCCACAAGATCGTATCATCAGTGCTCTTAACCACTCATACGTCGAGTTCTATTTACAAGACTGCTATTCTCTACTGAACATACAGCCACTATTCGCTTCAGAGGAACTTTTCTCGTAAGAATGTTAAATATGAAATTTCAGCAAGAAGCATAAGCCTAGCACAAATAACAGCAATCCGCTTCTTCCCTTCCTCCCAGGTGATTATCAGAGCTTCAGTTTCCCATTTCATTAACATCCCACATTTTTACACAACAGCCAGTTGTGCAAAACCACTCGAGTCAATGTACGAGCAAAGTTTTACTACAGACATAAGGCCAAAACAACGTTAGGTACTAAGGCAAGGCCCCTGCCCCTACAAGCCTTTAGTAAACAGGTAGGGACCAAATACAGATAACTATATAACAAGTAAAGGAAGAGATACTTCTATAAGTTAAAAATAAAAACAACAGCTGGGTATGGCGGCATGTACCTATAATCTCAGCTACTTCGGAGGCTAAGGCCGGAGGATCACAAATTTTAGCCCAATCTAAGCAACTCGGTGAGACCCTGTCTCAAAAAAAAAAAAGAAGAAACCCACAAATGGCTGGGCTGTAGCTCAGCGGCAGAGTGCTTGCCTGCCATGTTCAAGGCCCACCGTGAGCTGACATTCACTGCACGTCTATGTGTGCAACATTCTCAGCTACGCACATTTTCATTTCATTAATAAAACCACATTAGCTTTCCCAGTTTTGAGTCCATTATGCATTCAAAACTTATCCATCACAGACCTAAATACAAGGATCATTTTCTTTCTCTTCCACTTAATAAACAATAACTGACTAATAAAACATGAAGTGATCAATGCCCAATTTAATATGACTTTGCAGAGATTCAGGACTGGCCCATACCTTTGGACTAATGGTCCCCGGCCAGAGAATCTAATAGCACCAACTCATTTATTTACTGATGTGAAGCAATGCTCTGATGCTGAGCACAAATAAAAATCATAGGATCTTTAAATTTCTTGTAATTTTGTCCTTTGACACTAGCCTCCGACTATGCATTAGAACATAACCGCAAAGCTATACAGAGAGAAGACACTATACCACAAACTGGGAAGTTCTAGGTCTATAGTGAGATGTGTGCAGAGTGCTAGGAGAGAAGACCAGCTCCAGCTGCAGTAAACCGAATCTACGACTTACATGCAGAAGGTAACATCAAGACTGATTTGTCTTTTGAGATGCACAGAGTATGCAAAGTTAATGTAAAGACAAATGTGCTATCAAGCAGCAGACAGCAGAGTTCGCTCCTGAAAGACTGTGTGTGTCACCCATCCATTTCCACTGAATCGCAGGGGCCCCAAGACTGCAGCAGTGTCATGCCCCGTAGGAGCTGAGAAGCATACCCCCCACTTAGGGGGGGCTTCCTTCACCACAGGCTGCCTGCTCCCACTCACTCGAGCACTGCAGAGTCAGAGGGAGCTCACGGTTTGGAGCTCAGTCATTAAGTATCACTATGTGAAATAAGGCCTTCTTTGTTACTCAGTGAAAGGCTACATCGTCCTAATGTCAAACCAGAGCTTCCTGCTCTGCCTGCTGAAACCAGACCGCAGAACCCTGCAATTCTACCAGCTTCCCAGGGCATGAAAGTGTCCAGTGCTCTCCAGCTTTTCCCAGGAGATGTGTGCTCAGAACCACAGCAACCACCGCCCAGGCATGCAGGGAAGGCCCACGCCCCTTCAGCCTTGTCCACGGATGTTCCCAACACCGCCACCACACATGGCACTGCAGCGCTGGAGAGCAGTAATGTCAGTTCACCGGAACAGGATTCAGGGACCTTCCTTCTGGGGACCAACTGCTTTTCAGGGCGGCCACCTCCATTTTTCAACAGCATGTTTCGTGCTTGGTAGGCCACATGCTTACATTCTCTGTACCCATTCACCAGCCTGCGAGGCCTCAGGCTCCTTTCTGACTAGTGAGTGAAACTTAGGCAGTGACAGTGAACCGTTTACAGCTGTCAACAGTACAAACAGCCCGCTGCGGCACACGTGCTGTAGCTTCACCACCGCTGCTCCATGGTCACTGCGACTGCAAAGCACTGCCCAGCTACCCTGGCAGCGACCGCCACACAGACTGCCCCAGTGCAGCAAGCTCTTGGGCTACTCGGTCCACATGGTTTCCCCACATACATACAGGGAGACTTTAGGAACTTGTGCAAAACACCTTTCTCCCAACTACACAGATGATACTGGGACCATTACGTGAGCTCATGCACGGGAAGAGGTGGCCTTGGCACGTGACACAGCGATACAGAGCACCAGTTACTGGTACTGCCCCACCAGGTGCCACTCCAAGTGACCACCAAGGGCCACCTCACAAGACTGTGCAATCCCCAGAGCCGAGAAAGTGCCCTGCACGTCAGTGTCATTGCCAGGGTTTCACTCACAAAGGGGTCCCAGCAACTTCCCCATCAATGCGGGTCACATCAAACATCTGCACACAAAACCTAAAACCAAGATGATCTCACAAGTTCAGGTTTACTTCTACTCTTAAATTTGCCTGTTTATCACAACAAAGAGAAACGCACTGCTGGGGATCAAAGAATTTAGAGATCGAAAATGGTCAGAAATTCGTGTTTTCAAAAAATGGGTTATCCAATTACATCATCCTTCTGCTTAATGTTTCTGTTAAACTGCCCTATCCTGCCCTATCCTGACCTGTCCTACCCTATCCTGCCCCGCCCTATCCTATCCTATCCTATCCTATCCTATCCTATCCTATCCTATCCTACCCTATCCCATAAACTCATGGTAGACAGGTCTGGCCCTGGGCAGCCATCTGTGAGTCCTAATATTTTAACCCCTTGCTGCATTCTTCTTTTAAAAATTCCCAACACTTGGCATACAGATAACACTCAGAAATCATTCGTCAAATAAGTGAACTTTCTCAAACGCTTAGATTAAAAAAAAAAATCACATTGTGTCTTCCTGACCTTCAATCAAAGAAAGCTAGATAAGCCTTGTATTCAGTGACCTTGGCTCACTCAGTGACTATCACTTTTAAATGCTGCCCAAGCGAAAAACATGAACATTTGAGTCAACAAAGCAATTGTTTCAAGGAAAGAGCTAATGAACTTCTTTGAAATGAGCATACAAAGATAAAGGAACTTGCTCATGATAAAATAAGGCTTCCAGCTTAAGGAAAGACTGGTGAATAGAAGTAAAACAGCTGTCAGCAGCAGCCTGGGAAATCTGCAGTCGTTACATACACACTGGGCTGGTAGCGGGGGCATCAATACGCAGCTTCCTTTAGCAGCGCTCAGGGCTCTGAGAAGAGGACAACACAAAGGATCAGGCAGGGCTCACAGGACGATGCAAAGCGGCAAGAGCGAGTCTGGAGGAAAGCAGAAGCAGGCTAAGGCCATGAGTCGCGCTTCTGTCCAGAACCGTGCAGATAAAACGGACACAACCCCCTTAACAGTTAAGAAATCCCAGAACTCTAAAGTTTTTTAAACTTCTGTTTTAAAAAGTGGGACACCGTGTCCTTGGCTCATCTTCAGGCATTTTTCTGTTGCTCTCCATCCCACAAAGACTACAAACCAGCGGCTATCAGGCAGGCCCTTGAAGGTAACAGTTTTAAACCTTGAAACAGATCCAACCCATATGAAAAGATTTCCTTGCCTGAACTACTTCATGTTTTTCTCTCCTTTAATTACTGAATCCTTTAACTGGAATTCACCCTTGCTTCAAAGAGATGCTAAAAATAGCCTGTTCTACAATGTAGAACGAAACGCATCATGTAATTTTGCTATTAAATAGACTCCTACTTTTTTCAAAGCTCAGTAACACACTCTTCAAATACTTCTCTATTGATAAAAAAATGTAAAATACTTCAGATACATATTAAACATTAATTTCCAATACTAAACATGTATTTATCAGTTTGAAAGAGAAATCTGAAGCATATACTAACCTTACTTAAAAACAATCTCCTGACTCATTCCTCTACTTTTAATCATAACTTTCATGAAACACCTTTGATTACAAGAGTGCCATCTCATTTACATATGATGAATGAATTAAAACAAAGCTGTTATTCAGCAGGCTCCCCGTTGCAAATGGCAAATTATTAAAAACAACTTACATCTGCATCCACGGTGCCATTTACAAAAGGCTTTCACATAAATCATCTCATTTAACTCACAACAACCCCGACACCAGCAAAGCAGGAAATGCTTTAACTATCTCACAAATTAAGGGACAGGCTCAAAAAGTAAAAAACTTACTCAAAACTCTACTATGGTTTACCTTCTAGTTCTACTTCTCAACTGAATCAGAAGTCTTCTGAGGACAAGAACTGTGTGTTTCTTTAGAAAAGTATCATGTACATAGCATGCATACATCAAACTGCTGGTTACTGATGCCACCTGTCAAAGAAAACCTGGTAGACAAACACTTCTTCCTAACTTTAGCAACCAAGCATGGCATCACCCTTAGCTTTGGCTCCACCTTTCCAGCTGCAAGAAGAAAATCTCTAAAGTCACTCACAGGTTCCCATAATTAAACACCAAAGAGGATTTCTTTATGATGATGAAAGCTGCCTTGTATCCCTGTCTGGTTTGACTCTGTCCCCTCTCATACCTACTATGCCCCATCCCATCCAGAGTATGTACTCACCTCTCACTTCTCCATAGTTTTATTTTCTTGATTGGATTCACCTTGATTGTTAATACTCACCGGTTTCTTGCAGGTGCCAACACCCTCACCTTTTACTGCCAGCACTACCCTGCCTCTCTTGCACCTTTCTAATCTGTCCTCACATCAACAGTTCAGCCCTACTCGAAGCAGCTGAGCTCTCCATAAGGGGCCAGAAAAGGGATGGTACCTTCTTCTTACCTTCAGCTGAGACCTAGAGCTTGCACTTCCACAACTATTTCAGAAGAAAGAGCTATCTCCCCATACCCTTCCCTCCTCCTCCTTTAACTTCATAATTTAAAATAGGTGACAAACATCCTGGCCTAAAATCCCAGTGAGCTATCCCTTGGACACCAAAGGATTAAATCGTAACCTGATCAGGAATACCACTTACTGTAGTTTCATAAATACGCTGACTCCTAAATGTGAACAAAGAAAGGGCTGGCAGTGTAGCTCAGAGTGCTTGCCTTAGAAGGTGTGAGGACCTAGATTAAATTTCCACACTGCCAAAAGAAAAGTGGACAAAGAGAAATGAAGGAAATCATACATGAGTGGACAAAAATACTTAATTTGCACAATATGGGATGGAAATAATAAGATGTAAGTGCTGCACTGTAGAAGTTTTTCTTTTAATTATTACCATGACAAGTTTTACAAATTCCAGAGTCAAAATATATTTCATAGCTGGCTATAACACTAAACCTGACATAAAGATTTCATGTTCAATTCAGCAAGGAACTTCAGGGGTTCTTCCTCCCTGAGGATAAAGTATAGTAATAGCCACTATAACAAACAGGTCCATAAACTTCCGCCTAGAAGGGACTCTGTGTGTTCAAACAAGACTGAAAAATGCAGCAATAACACTTTACAACTTGTCTACATTCAATTCTCCTGAGCCTCTAGTCAAACCTTAACTCACAGTGTATCTAAAGTAATCAGCAAGCTTAATGGCTCACCACGGCACTTCCAGAATACTAGTTTACAAGAAGATAAAAACAAGGAAAAAATGAGTACCTCCCAGAAATGAACGGAAAATTGTAGTCACCTAGAAAATAACTCATTACTACTGAAAATAGCTCTAGCATTAAATTCCATTTCTAATTAAGCAGTAGTAATTATTTAATTAGTAGCATCCAGTATGATCTTGGAAGAAACATATTCTGAGCACCAGGGGCTACAGAGCTAAGGGAAAAGAACAGAAGTTTGGGACTCAGAGATCTGAATTCCACGCCTGGATTGACCATCAAAAGCTCTGAACCTTGAAAAAGATATTACTGTGTGAAACCTCAATCTCCGCATCTGTAAAAATTGGCCAACAAAACCTGTCCTTGAAATGTGAAGACAGAGGATGGGCTATTACAGGCAAAGAACACAGCAAGGCGGCAGGGACATTTTACGAGCAGCAGCACTATTCCTCTACTGCTGAGATCAGAACACGCATCCTGCCCACAACCAGTGAGACAGGCAGAGGCACAACTGCCACGTCTGGCAGCTTTACGAGGGGGCGGTGCTAACCCCATCCCACGTGCGGGAGAAGACAGCAGGCCCCTCTCCACCCCAGTGACATCACGGTGGCACTCATCTGTCTGCAAATGACGACGCACATGCCTGTGGCCAGGGAGCAAGGTACCGGACATCTCTGCCCCTCTTTGACTTCTACAGATAAAAATAATGACGGCAAATTGACCCACCAAAAGCAAAGAACCGTGGCGATTCCAAACAGCAGGTGTTTTTGATACTTAAAATCCTGATTCATTTTCCTTCAGGAAGCTTCATCCACGTTTTGCAGTCTTCTGTGAGCACCTTGAAGGCTGCGTAAGATGCCAGCTGACTGTGGCCACCAGAAAGGCACGAGGACATCAAGATGCTGAGTCTGTGCCACCTTCTCCACCACCCAGCCTCATGCACACCACCTGGAAACCTGCTTCTCTTTCTTTCAAAGTCTGGAGCTCACTCCCCCAAAGGCACACCTTGTCTCTGTAGGACCTTCTAAACTAAACGACCGCAGCACCCCACAGTACTGTACTCCACTTACTGTACACTGAAGAAATCAGGCAACAGACTTGAACTCAAAAAGCACTCTAGCGAGTCGCCTACAATTTCATGTTCTTCTTTCACAGTTACTGGGAAAAACGAAAATTCTATGTAATTCAGACGCTAAAAATGTGTAACTGCATTAATTCTCACTTATAATAAAGCTCCAGCACCATTTTTATCAATCTCAATGCTTAAAATTATTGACCTCAAATCTTTTTCAACATAAAGTGACCAGCACTTTTTGAAAAAGCTTTCTGAGTGCCAGGTGTGGTGGTGCACCCCCGTAATCCCAGCACTGGGGAGGTTGAGGCAAAAGATCTGCGAGTTCAAAGCCACCCTGAGCTACATAGTGAGTTCAAGGCCAGTCTGAACTACATAGTGAGATTCTGTCTCAAAAAAAAAAAAAAAAGCCATTTGAAGCATGTGAATGCATTATCACATCTAAAGATACTGAAAAGTTAGTAATGCAACAAAAGGATGAGATGTCAACATACCATGGCCCTCTCTCTTGCATAACTTCTAACTTCAGCATTTTCAAACTAAGAGAAACATGCTGCTCAGCTCCACCAGCCACAAAGAAAGCAACCACACTTCTATCCACCACATCCGCACCACAATGAAGGGAGGGAGGAAAGACAGCTGTGAGGAGGTGAGCACACTGTGGCCCTGTCCCTTCCTGGAGGGAAAAGTGACACACAGCAGATGCTCTTGGCCCTCCTTGCTGATGACCCACACATGGAGAGGAAAGTCTTGCTGAAACACCTGGCCTCTGATGCTCCTCCACAAAGGAAGAGCATCCCAGGTCACTCCAGCACTGTGAGACTTTTTCTCAGAACACTCTTGTGTTGGGATTGGTATCATGATTCCTCTGTGGGGCTGAAAACTTCGGCAGGACGGTGTCTGCCCTGATCAAAGGGCACTAGGAAAGGAACAAACGAGGAGCACTGCCACAGACACTCCCTTCTCGGTCCTCAGAGGAACCCTATGAGATACACCACCTAGTGTTCCTCTTTTACAGACAAGAAAATTAAGGAACAAGGAGTCAAAAGGTTTGCCCAAGGGCGTGCAGTATAAAATGAAGCTGAGATTCAAACATAGAAAGTATGATTCCAGAGACGACACTGTCAACCATTAGCCTGCCCTTCTCTTACCTGAGGTAATCTCACTTAAAGACAAGTCTGGAAAGGCAAAGCTATCGAGAATCTGTTCTACTCACCTTACCGCCCACTTCACTATATTCTCAAACTCTCTCTACAGTAACTGCAGCCAAGCCATTCAACCCCAGGAAGTCTAGTACGTATTGTGGTATACATTACATTTTCTGCCTCAGAGCCCAGAGAGGAAGGCAGAAGGGTCATAAGCTCCACCTGACACGTGAGTCCTTCCAGAATCAGTAACTGAAAACCAGCACAGAGCTTCCACGTGGCAGACAAGGTGTTTGAGCTTCAAGGTCCATTCACAGACGACAGCTCTGGGAAAATTCTGTCCACTTTGGTCAAAAGAATCAAATCATATGGGCTTACTGTAATTTCCATTTAATAATACTACACAGAGATGTTTGCCCCAGGACTTCAGAAAAGTCATCACACAAAGAAAGCTAAATGAAGTACGTGGCGATATCAAGGCCTCCCTAGGAAAGTAGTAGTCCACAGCTGATTTTAATTCTTGACAAAATGACAAAGAATTTACCACATATAGAGGTAAGAAGAGACCAGCTGAACTAGTAACAAATTTCTAATGTCCACATGTGAAGGGAAATGATGGATTAGAATCTCGAGGAGCCCTAAACACCCAGGAAGGCTGTACTCATCTGCCAACTCTTTCCTGTGAGCCTCTGTCAAACTCACACGGGTAGCTCACTAAGAGATGGGGCTGAGCTGAAAGACTCCCTCTCAGGCACCTGTGAATGTATGTCAGTGCAGAGCAGAAGAATAGCTTAACACCAGAAGAAAAGGCAGAGAAACTGAGAGAAAACCCTCTAAAGCAGAGCAGAGTGAAGGGAGATCTCTGAGGAGTGGAAAGCTACAGACTGGAAAATCAAGAATTCACTAGTGTCCAAAAAACTAGCAGCCAAGTTAAAAAACAAAGAAGAGCCCTCCCACTGCTCAGAAAGCTGGCAGCTTGGCTCTGAAGCATAAAGAGATCTCCAACGACCTACTGGGGTTCAGACCTGGAGCTCTGCTTAAAAATAAAGTCTTGATCCCAACCTCAAAATATAAGAAGCCAGTGATAAACTAAAGCTAACTAGAGCAAGAACCAGCTTAGAATCCTAGATTACCAGGGTACCAAAAAGGATAGGCCCTTTTCTGGATGTAGGTATTTCTCAGTTCTTACCATTCTTTTATACACAATGTCCAGCATACAACCAAAAATTATGAAACACAATCAGAAGAATATGACATCTTTTTAAAACCAGGAAAGTGTTAATAGAGGTAGACTCATACGATTCAGATGTTGCAATCAGCAGGTGTTACTATGATAAATGTACTAAAAAGGATCTAGAAGGAACGTAAACAGATGACATAAACAGGTAACAAATTATAGCAAAATTAAATAGGAACTAAACAGCTGAACAGACAGTGATATATGCACGTCCATGTTTACAGTAGCACAACTCATAATATCTAAATCTTAGAAGAGAAAATGTATTTATATACCATGGAGTAATCGCTGCCATAAAGAAGGATAAATTTATAGAAGAAGAGTCTTGTAGGAAAATGGATGCATCTAGAGACAATAATGTCAAGTGAAATAAATCAACATACAAGCTTAAATATTGCATGGTTTTCCTTACATAAGAAATCCAAAGTAAAATAGTTCAAACAGTAAAACCAAAAATGGAGGGAATCAGGAAGGAAGATCTTCTGCAAATCAGAAAGGGGCTAGAGCTGTTCTTTTAAATTAAGTTTACTGGTACATTTTAGGTATACATAATGATCATATTCACTGTAGGGACCTGTGGGTTGATGTTATACATCTTATTTGGAAAATTGTGAAACTCTATTTTTTTTTTTTTATTAAGCCTACTGGTACGATTTAGATATACACAATGATCACATCCATCATAAGGAACTGTACCTGTAACATGATGTATCTTAATTCTTTTTTCCCCATTTCCTCTTCCCCTCCCTATCTATAAAAGCTGTTTCCATTTTTTCCTTTTCTCTATTTTTTTCTTTGCCCTTCTTTCCTTTCCCCCTCTCCCCCTCTAGTTCCCCTTCCAATTTGAACTTTTTTATCCTACTTCATAATATCTATTACACATTTTGATCCTTATTTACACTTTTGAATTCTCACACCAGAGAAACTATGCAGTAGTTACACATGTGCCCAATTTATTTCACTTAGGAGTATGTTCTCAAGGTGAATCCATTTACCTAGAAAGACCTCAAGATTACCCTTCTTTATGACTGAGTAGTTGTATGCCATTGTATGAAAGACCCACATCTTAATCCATTCACCAGCTGATGAACATTTGGGTTGTTTCCAAGATTTAGCTATTATAAACTATACTGCTATAAACATAGATGCACATATTGCTGTGGTATGATGCTTTTAATTCCTTCATGAAGGTGCAAAGAAGGGAAATAGCTAAGTCCAGTGGGACCTGTAGTCCTAGTTTTTTGAAGAATCTCCACACCAATTGCCAAAAGGGAGGGTACAGGAAGACAGAATAGGAAGGGAGAAGAAAAGGAAGCAAAGAGAATTAAGATGTGCTATATACATGTACCAAATTCCCACAATGAATGCTACCATTAGGTACTTCAAACATGTACTAATAAAAAATAAACTGAATAGAAAAACTAGAAATGAAATTAAATTTCAGAAAGAACTCATAATTTTGTATGGAACTCAGTGAACTTCATAACAAACTTGATACAGAAAAGGTTTCTATGATTTAAAAAACTGGAAAAAACTCCAGAAGGGAGAGAAAAACCAAAGAAATATCTGAACAAATAACGTCTCACATGATGCTTTACACAGAAGAAAAACCACCAAAAGACGTCTAGATTTAATAACCAAATTCAGTAACCTAGCTGGATACAATGTCAACCCTCAAAAATCAACAGCATCCCTATACACAAGCAACAAACTCACTGAGAGAGAAATCAGGGAAACCACACCTTTCATAATAGCACCCCCAAAAATGAAACACTTAGGAATCAATCTAACAAAGTAAAAGATCTCTACATTCACAACTACAGCACTCTGAAAAAGGACACTAAAGAGGCTATCAGAAAATGGAAAGATATCCCTTGCTCTTAGGTAGAAAGAACCAATATGGCAAAAATGGCCATACCCCCAAAACTGTCATACACATTTAATGCAATCACCATCAAAAGACCATTAGTATTCCTCACAGAACTAGAGAAAATACTCCTAAAATTCATTTGGAACCAGAAGAGACCTAGAAAAGCAAAAACAATTCTGGGCAACAAAGGCAAGACAGAGGGCATCACAATTGCTGACTTGAAATTATACTACAGAGCTACTGTGATAAAAAGAGCATGATCCTGGCCAAAAAAACCCCAAAAAACCCCACCCAGACCCAAGGATTAAAGAACTGAAAAAATTACAACCCCTAAATTTAAAGACCCAATCCCAAAATGGGCATCTGAGATGAAAACACACTTCTCAAATGAACAAATACAAATGGCAAATAAATATATAAAAAATGTTCAACATCACTGATCATTCAAGAGATGCAAATTAAAACAACCCTGAGATTCCATTTCACTCCAGAAAGAATGGCTGTCATCAAGAAATAATATCACAATTGGTTTCCTATCAACCAATAACAAATGCTGGCAGGGCTGTGGGGTAAAAGGAAACCCTTACAACCACCGTCGAAATCAGTGTGGAGATTCCTCAAACAACTAGGGCTACAGTTCCCATTTGACCCAGCTATTCCCCTTCTTGGTATCTGCCTAAAAGAATTAAAAACATCATACCACAGCAATGTATGCACACTCTTGTTTATAGAAGCACAGTTTGTAATAGCTAAATCTTGGAAACAGCCCAAATACTCATTAACCAATGAATGGATAAAGAAGATGTGGTTTCTTTACACAACAGAGTATTACTCTGCCATGAAGAAGGATTAACTTGAGACATTTACAGCTAAATGGATGGACCTTGAGACCATAATCTTAAGTGAAATAAATCGGACACATGTAAATATCGCATTTCTCTGGTGCGAAGAAAATAAATAACCAAAATGTGTATAATGCATATTATGAAATAGGAAGAAATTGTTCAAAAGGAACAATTTTAAAAGGAAAGAGGAACTGGAGGGAAGGGCAGGAAGGAAGGGCAAAGAAAAAAAATGAGGAAAAAAGGATAAAATTGAAACAAAGCCTTGTAAATAAGGACAGCAAGAGGGGTTGAAGGGAGGGGAAGGAAATGGGGAAAAAAAAAACTAAGATATATCATGTACAGATACAAGATTCCTATGATGAATGTGATCATTATGAATATATAAATTGTATCAGTAAACAATAAAAAAAAGACTGTCTCAAAAGTTTCCAAATATGATATATAACATCAACCACAGGTCCAGGAAGCTCTGTCAACCCCAAAGGGGGCAGGCACAAAGAAAACCACACGAAGGCATATCACAATGAAATTGTTAAAAAAAAACACAAAGAGAGAACAGTCAAAGAAACCAGAGGAAAAAAAGGGACATACTACTTGAAGGAAACTGCAAGAAGAGAAATATTTCAGAAGGTTGGCTTGCTATACAAAGACTGGTATGTTTACAATGCTGAGGGGAAAGGAAAACAACTCTCACACAGAATTCTTTATCCAGCAAAAAATATATATTAAAAAAAAACTTCTGAAAACTACAAAAAATATAAGTAAACAATTCAATTATGAAATGAACAAAAGACATAAACATTTCTCCCAACAGGAGATACAGATAGCAAATAAACAAGTAAAAAGATGATCAACATCATTATCCGCTAGGAAAATGCCAATCAAAACCACAATGACATACTGTATTAGTATACAAATTAGAACAGTTAACATTTAAAGAATAGTAACAATACCAAATTCTCATAGGAATGCAATGAAAATGGATCGCTCACACACTGCTGGTCAGAATGTAAAATGGTCCAGCTGTTCTGGAAAACAGCTCAGGGATCTCTTAACAAAACTAAGTGTACATTCGCCATTCAACCTGGTAATCATCCTCATGGGTGTTTATCACAGAGAAATGAAAACTTACATTCATACAAAAACCTGCACACAAACCTGTACACAATGTTCACAGCTGCTTTATTCTTACTACCAAAATATTATTTGGGGAGATGGCTGAACAAACTAGTACATCTACACCGTGGTGTACTACTCTGGTCATCAATAAAAAGCAATAAACTATTGACATATATATCCTGGACAGACCTTAAAGGTATGTTGCTTAAAGATAAGGATTATATGTTGTATGATTCCATGTAAAAACCATCCTAAACTAATACTGATACAGGGGAAAGAAACTCCCAACCTGAAACATATTTGGGACAAGTTTGCATTCTCTAAAATCAAAGAATGATTTTAGGAACAGCTGAGGTTAAGAGCAGAATATATTTACTGAAGGAAAGAAAGCTCTTGTCTGAGAGACAGAAGGGGACCTCAATGGATTGCCAAGGAACCTGTCCTTCCTAGGGATTTTTTTTTTTTTTTTTTTTGGTTTTTGGTTTTTCTCCGGTACCGGGAACCGAACTCACGACCTTGCGTTTGCCAGGCAGGCGCTTTTGCCGCTGAGCTAAATCCCCAGCCCCATCCTAGGGATTTTTATAGAGCAAAACCATGAGGTAAGGCAGGTCCAAGGGGGAAAAATAGGAAACTGACAGGTGGGCATTAGGTGGGACAAAACTATGGTCAGCCAGTAAGATTATGAGTATAACTGCTCAGGTAAAACCGATTAAATCAGGATCAAATGGGGAAACCAGTCACATAGCAAGTGGGCATGAATTCAGAACAGGGGCTTTTCCTGCAGGGGGTTGTTAGTGATTCTTCCTGGCTTTTTCAAGATGACAGATACCTATTTAGAATATCAGTCCCTGATGTCCACCCCTAGGGAGGTGTGTGGGTGCATTTGGTTCATCCTTTGTCTTGAGGTCTGGCCCACTGCTGAGGTGCCTGTCTCTCCCACAGCTGCAAGGTATCTTGTCTTCCACACTGGCTCCTTCGAAGGCTGGCCCTGTCTGACTACCTGTAATATTTCTATCTAACTCAGCTGCCTACCACATGATAACAGAGATGGGGAACTGGGAACAGGGACAGAGTGTGACGGAAGCAAATACAAAGAACAATATGAAGAACTTTTCAGTGATGTAACTACTGTACTTTGTTGCAGAAATTATATGAAACTACACATGATAAAATTACACAAAACTTGACATGCATATACACATACATGAATGCAGTTTAAAATACAGTGAGTATTGAATAATGTCACTGGTATGGTAACTGTAGTGTGCCCATGTCAGCTGCTTGCTTTCGGTATTGTACAACTATAAAAGATGTCACCCTTGGGAAACCTGGGTAAAAGGTACACAGGACTCTTAATTTTTTTTGTTATTTTCTATGAAACTATAATTATTTTAAAGTAAAAGATCTACCTTAAAGAAAGGGAGGCAAAATAAAGACTTTTCTTGATAAACCAAAGCTGAGCACATCCACTACAAAAGATGCACAAGTTCTTCAGACCGAATGAAAACAACACCCACCAGGCCAGATACACACCAAAAAGACAGCAACTCAAAGTACAGCATGATTCTAATTCAATTAATATTTCTTAAATATCGTTTCTGTAGTAGCCCCCATGGTAAGTGCCATCGAATCAAAGATAAAATAATACAATCTGGCATACAAACCTAGATTGTATAGTCATACAACCTACAATACAAACCCACACAACAATTACCAACACTGAAAACTCGAAATCATCAGAGTATTTATATTGGTGGTTGTTCAGGAAAGGAGGCTGTCATAAGAGAAGAGAAGTCTTCCCAGAGCAGACTCTTAAGACTGATGTGACTCTAATCTGGCCAAAGCACAGCCATAGAAATATAAAAGAGGAACACATGTAAGTAGACCACCAAGGATTCAAGATACCCAAGAATGAAGAATAAGAAAGTCCCTAAGAAATGATAAAAGGTTGGAGGGCAGAAAGAAGTAGCACAAAGTCTTAGAGAGTTCAAATGTCACTCTACAAACTGGGAGGATTTGAAGAAACTAAATTTACTTAGAAAAGTAATAGAAGAAGTATGTTTTAGGAGATAACTTGGGCAGTGTGGATGACATATTGGAGGAATGTGACACAGACAGCAGGACAAGGCAATAATGAAATGGCCCAGGAAAGAGAGGGTCATAAGTTTAAGCCAGGGCACCAGCAAGGAGCACACAAAGATGAGAGGAAATACACACTACTTAAAGAGGAAAAGAAGAACTGAGGGTCACTCCCGTAATTCCACCTGGATGCTGAAAGAGACTTCACCTTAATTTTTCTCAAAGGGAACAGAGAAGCAGGGAGCAGGTTTTGATGGAAAAACAATTACACTTTTAGAAATGATGAGCTTGACCTATGGATGAAACTCCAGATTCCTAGCAAGTGCAGAGTTAAAGCCTGGAGCAGAGGTCATAAATCATCATTTCTGGCTGTAATCAAAGTCTACAACAGACTAGCAATAGATGGCACTGCCAAAGGCAGCGAAGACAAAATGGAAGGAAAACAGCATTAGGGATCAATTCTAGGAGAAAAGTGCTCTTTCAAAATTTATCCTTTTCTTGCGTATCTCTGTCTTCCTGAGAAACCACTTTGAAGTTACCACCATGTATTACAGCAGCCATTGATATTTTCCTAGTAATCTGTCCACAACTCTGTAATGTTTGTATTGTTCCTATGCTATTTCGTAAATGGATGTATGTGTATTATCATGTGTTTCCTACAACAACCATTGAGAATAGTCAATGATTATTCAATTGGTCACTCATGTATAGCTCTATTTATTTTCTTCAGAAACCACTTTGAAGATACCAAAGTATGGTATAACAACCACTGATAATCTCCTACCACTTTTGTCTGTAACTCACTATTATTGGTCTATTTGTTTTCCTGAGAAACTATCTTGAAGACAACCATATGTAAAACAACAACCATTGATAATTTCCTACCACTTTGTCTGTAATTCAGTAAGTCCCCCTATTACTATGTTATTCTTCTTTTACTCTTTAAAATAATAAAATAAAATAAAATAAAATTTATACTTTAAAATGTATAGTTACACTTCTGTTGTCAGTACATACAAAAATCCATACATTATTTAAATCATTGTAACAAATATTCTTCTAGTAATATAACCTAAAGGAAAAAATACAAATATGGGAAAAGATTTATGCACAGAACATTCTCTTCAGTGTTGTACATTATAGTAAAATACAGGATGAAATATCCAAAATAAAAGAACCAACTTAAAGCAAGTCACACTAGAACTACACAGTAAATTACTAATGCAACCACCAGAAGAAGACTTCATGTGAAAAAAAATCATATGATGTGACACTAAGTGGAGAAGTGTACAAAGTCACATCTGTGGTGCTAATTTATGCAAGAATATTTATTGAATACCTACTATGTACTAGTGGGTAAGTGCTCAGGATAAAGTACAGTCAAAAGACAAGTCCCTGTTTTTATGGAACTTGGATTCTACAGGAAAATAATGCAAAAAGAGTAAATACATAGATCTGCAAGAGAATCATATGAAATAAATGCTAAGACACAAAAAGTGATATAATGAGTATACTATCAATTATGTAAAAATACCTGAAACTGACTTAAAATAAACACAGGGTTAACAGTTTAAAAAACAGCCTGGAGATGCAGCTCAGTGGTAAAGAACTTGCCTAGTAACATGTGTGAGGCCCTGGGTTAGATCCCTAGCACAGCCAGAACAGAATATACATTCTTTTCTGCAGCACATGAAACTTTTGCCAAAACAGATCACATACTAGCCCACAAAGCCTGCTAAAATAAATACAAAAGAATCAAAATTGTCCCATGTATACTATCAGACATGGTTGCAATGAAAACAGAAATCAATGACAGAAGAAATCGTGGAAAATGTAGAAACACCTGAAAAATTAATAACACACTCCTAAACAATCAATGGGTCACGCAAAAAAAAAATTCAAAAAATTTTTTTTTATTTCTGGAAGTTAATGACAATGTCTACAGAACTCACTGGAACCTCTGGGACACTATAAAGCAGTCATAAGGGCAAAGTTCACTGCAACCAATGTTCACAATAGGAAAATAGAGGAAGCTGAAACAACCTCTACAGCAAAAGAATCAGTAAGTACAGTGAAGAGACAACCTAAAGAATGGGAAAATGTCTGCCAGCTATTCCTCAGACAGAGGACTAATATCTAGAATATATAAAGAACTCAAAAATATTAGACCACTTAAAATAAAAGATCCAATCAGGAAATGGGCAAGTGCAATGGACAGACAGTTCCCAAAGGAGGAAGTACAAATGGCCACCAAATATAGCAGTATAAAAACTGTTCAACATCTCTAGCCAAATAGAGTAAGGCAAATTAAAACAATGCTAAGATTCCATGTTACATCCGAAAGTAAAGCAATAGTGAAGAAGTAAAAAAATAACAAACGCTGGCAGGGCCATGGTGAAAAAGGAACTCTCCTACATTGTTAGTGAGAATATAAACAAGTTTGGCCATTATGGAAATCAACATGGAGATTTCTCAAAGAACTAAAATTACAAAGTACATATGACCCACCTATCCCCACTGCTAGGTGTCTTCCTCAAAGAGCCTAGGACATCATACTACAGCAGTGTATGCATACCAGTGTTTATAATACCACAATTCATAATAGTTAAGTTCTGGAAGAAGCTTGAACATCAACAGATTACTGGATATTCAAGATATCTGTAGGAAAGTGGGTCCACCTGGAAAAGATAATGTTGAGTAAAATAACTCAAGCACACAAGCTTAAATACTGCGTGGTATCTGTCACTTGAGTAGGGCAAAGTACATACCAAAAGCCATGAGGTAAGGATAGGAGACAGGAGGATGGGCCTCTTGCAGGTGGGAAGGGGTCCAGAAGACCAAAGGAAAGGGAAGACGGAGAAGGGAAGGAGACATAAGCAGAATGAAGACAGGCCATGTGCGGGAACGTAATAACTTCAATGGACATAGACACTGTCTGTCATACACATGAGCTAAGATTAATATCCACAAGACTAAAAATGAGGAAAGGGGTTTTAGGGGAGGGCGGGAGAAGGGAGGGAAGGGGGATAAAAAACGAAATGAGCTGTGTTGTTCATGTAACCACTCCCCAAGGTAACTGTAAACTGCATGTACTGCAAACATGCACTAATAAAAAAAATTTTTAAAAAGTCAACTGTCAGAATTAAATATCTTATAGTTAGAGATGAGTCAAACAGAGCACTCTGCAGAGGTTGGTGACATCACAAACTACAGTAAAGTGAAGTTTACCCATCCAGAACAATCTAGAATCACCCTGACATAGAAAGCAAAAGAAAAATAACGTCCCCCTTTCTGTGAGGTCCTTCTGAGTATCACCGCCTCTTCTGACCCATGCCAATTAAACTGCCACTCCTCTGCCTCCCTCTTCAGTGGTGTCTTTTCTTCCACCAAATGCACTTGCCCGTCAGAACTCCCTTGTGAAGTGATGGCTGACTGCACTGCAATTACACGTAACACTGCGCCAGGCAGAAAAGAACAAAGCCAGAGGAAGAACCCAGTGCTCAAGTCACCAACACCAGGTTCTTTCTCGTCTCTCTCCACACTTCCTTCCAGCCTCCAGGGTTTACATGGTACACGTGCAAAGGCAACTCTCAAATTCCCATCTTCATCCCAGACCATCCCCGAACTTTCAAACTGTCTACCCAAAGCCAACCCATCGTCTTCACACAGATGTCTGATACATACTCCAAGTTTAACACGCCTCAAACTGAATTCCTAACCTGCGATCTGGTGCTCAAGCTTCTCCTCCAGTTCCCGGCATCTCCATATCTCAGCTGTGCAGATCAAACACTTGTGCCACCTTCTCTCTCATGCTGTCCAACTGGCAGTTTCACTTTCTGAATAGACCAAATTCAGACAGCTTCCCTCACCTCTCCTTCCACCCTCATCCAAGCCTCCGCCTTGGTCTCTCCGTTTCCCCTTTGCTCTCCAAAAGCCTGCTCTCCTTCGCAAGGGAGCCAGACTGATTCTGTCAAAGGAGATGCCAGGTCATACCTCCCGCCTAAACCCAACACTGTGCCAGCTGCCTCAGAGAGCCACCCTCCTCCTTCCCCGTGTCAGGCCTCACCTCTTCTTCTCTCCTTCCCTCTCTTCATTCTGCTTCAACCTCCCCTCTCCTCCTTCTACACACAGACAGGCACCACCGAAAGACCTCTGCTCCTGCTACCACCTCTCCCGTGTTCTTCCTCCCCTCAGAACCTCCAAGCAGCTTGTGCTGCATGCCTCCTTCAAATCCCTGCTCCAACACCGCCTTCCCTGACCCCACCCCAATTAAACTGCAACTCCTGAGCCTCCTTACACACTGCAATGACGCCTTTTTCTCCACCAGCACATAGCGCTCCCGACCTGCTGTGTGTGTGTGTAATTCACTAACTTGTCTCCTCTACTTCCGAATTCTCTCATGAGAATTTCAGCACTCTGAGGACAGGGAAGGGATTTTTAAAATATTTTGTTCACTCATGTGTCCCCAGTTGCTAAGACAGGCACTGAGTATGCATCCAGTGACTTGTTGCTAAAAGAATGGAAAGTTTATGCAGGATTTCATTCCTACATTTTTTTTATGTTGAAAAAATTAAGAGAATTATGAGATTAGCTGGTTTTGAATACACAGTTGACCTTTGTATCTTCAGGTTCTACATGTGAAGATTCAACAGGTAAAAAATAGGCTGCATCTGTATTCAAATGTACACATTTTTTGCCCTTGTAACACTACAGTATGACATCTACGTACAAACTAATTATACTGTACCAGGTACTATAAACTTGAGATGATCTACCGTATACAGTGTGCATCAGTTCTATGAAAACAGTCAACATTTTATAATAAGGGTTTTGAGCCTCTGAGGATTTTGGTATCAGAAGAACCATTTTCCCTCAAAAACTGAATGGCAAATGTATTTATTTAGCTCTGCACACTCCTCCTGGATGGTCTCATCTAATGATCTCATCTAGATCAGTTTGTACTCAAATCTTGTCTAAATTACTTTCAGTGAGATCCACATTAGAGACAACATCTATAGGAGAAAAGACATGTTTAAAAGGCATTTAAAGATAAAGAGAAATTCCAAGAAAATAGCCCACAATTTTCTATCTTCATTTAGGTTTTTTCCTTCCTTAAACCAAAAAGGTCAAAATTCAAAAACATTACAGAACTAAAAGTAAATGCCAATACTGAGAGTAAGAGATGGGAGTCTTACTAGTCCAGAAACAACTGAAACCAAGTATCAGAAATGACACTACTTCTTCCCCTACATGTAATTAAACAAGGTAAAAAAAAATCTTCTCAGCAGAGGGTCATGAATAAGAAATTAACTGAATGGAAATTAACAGGATGGAAATCAAAGCATCCAGGCTTCAAACCAAGAACATCCTCACAATGTCTTGCAAGCTGAGAACTGACAAGGCATACTAATGAGAAATACCGTTAGAGTGCTACTCAGATAGGGGTCTTCAGTTTCAGCTTTCCAAAAGGAATGGGTCCTAAAGCAGAAGTTACAAATACAAAGGCAGAAGCATGTTTATGTTTTCCATCCACTCCTGTACAATGAGCTTAAAGAAAGTGAACTTTCACCCATCCTAGTTATGTCCAGAATGGAAGATTACCAGTCAAGAAACTAATGCAAAAGAAATGTAAAAATAATTTAGCACCACCTTGCCTTTAATCAATATTAAAATCTACAGCTTTATCTAGCCAAAGTGAGTATATTTATCTGTAGACAATCCAAATGAGATTTGACAATTTCAGAGGCAGAAGGTACCCTCCTGCACCGCAACCTACACTAACAAGAGAATTTTAATTTAATTTAAGATTTCTGCACATATTAAAATCTGCCAAACTCTATGCTTCAGAGAAATAACTAAAGGAAAGATTTAAATACTAGATACAGGAGAGTCATTATGAAAGTATTATCATGGTCACCTATTTTATTCTTAATATTCAACTAATGCCAAAACAGCAAGATCTCTCATATAAATGCATCTATCAATGATGCCACAGCAGGCAGAAACCTCTAAGCCTTTGCAGGACTTTACCACTTGTCCACACAAGTCACTTTGTACACCACACAGTTGTCCACCCCTGCTGGGCTAAATTTGCAGTAAAGGTCTGCTATCTAGCAATCAAGGCAGCTCTCACCATGATGCCCTGGTCAGGGACCACTTTCCTTATGTGCTTTCCAATCAGGCCCTTGCCCCTTCTGCTCTGCCTTATCCAATCCTGAGATTAACCATTCTTAGCACTAAACTTCATGCCTGATAAAACAAATTGAAATTAATAACTTTCGCAAAACAGAAGATTCCCTGTAGTTCCCACCAATTCGACCGAACAAAACCAGGAAGGAACCAAGAAACAATCCACCCACTGATTATCTGAAAAGTAGACATGAACAAATGTTCAACCTCATGCAATACAAAGACATGCAAATTAGAGCTGCAATGCAATACTATTTTAATTTATTCTTACTAGCAAATATTAAAACATATAAAAAAAGCCCAGCGTTGGCCAAGACTGGGAGACAGAGGTAATTTCACACTCTGTGGCAGAACTACAAACTGTCAATTTAGCATTTGAATTCTACAAAGGGACCACAAGATCTAATTAGATTCTAGAGTGAAAAAACGCATATATCTCAAAGTGTAATGTGTGATCATAACTGAGCAAAGAAGTTAATTTGAGGGTGCTACATAACTGTAGGAACACAGGGATGGGATATCACTCCAGACAGAAATACCTAAAGGGGGCCACAGTTTTCCTCCCAAATTGCGGAACTGAGACTGTGATTCTGGCTTAGTAAGGTCACACAAGCTCTGGAATAGAGGAAACGTACACGCTCACATCACCAGGTGTATCTCAAAGAGCCCCAAACTCCTAGCAATCTATTCCTATTTAGCACAAAATAAACAGCATTTGAGGATTCAATAAATTGCTACTGTTTTTCAAATTTATTCTCCAAGATTATTTCCTGCCTGTATTCTTGTTTTGCTTACATACCTTTCTCCCATCTTGCTAATTTCATAATGATAATTTATATCTGACTATCATATTTACTCCCACTTAATACTCAGACTTCTTTAGTAGACTGTTTGCTGTAACTAGACTCAAAATATTCCAAACCTTACTCTTACTTTGGAATGATTCTTGACGTGATCATAAGATTGCTAGTAAACTTTTTCTTAAGAGTTTATTTTTTTAGTACTGTGAGAAATCAATGAATCCTCAAAGTAATTTTCCAAAAGGAACCCAAAAAATTTTGTTGGTCTCTTCATTTTAAAAACTCATTTTAAGTTAATGGTGAGTGTCATTCACCAACAGACAAAAGCCAATTTTCACTCACCATTTGTTCCATTATTTGCCAATCTGTTACAGAATTACACAAACTATAGATGTGATCTGCCCTTCAAAACGTACAGTGTGACTTCTGAGACTTATCACAGCCTTGATTGTCTTCTCTAAACCAACCGTTCTCTCCAGCAGCTCCCACTCAATCTTACAATGAACACTCAGAAAAGAAAGGAGATACATACATACTTATTTCAATCACAATAGCCAACTATGACAACACAAACAATTCAAGCTTTCAAAGCACTTTATTCTGCTGAAGATGCAATCATGTTACATGCCACAAAAATAACATAACTCCCCCATCCTGTTTTGGGGGAACTCTGGAAATCTAGACAATATGCTTCCTTTCAAAACACCAACTGGTCTCAGAGGAAAAGAAAGAAACAGACAAATGATCTTGCCAAGAACCATTTCTGGAGTCTCTCTCAATAGGGTAGCCCTTTCAGTGGCTACAGAGATTTAAATTCAATCCTTGATTGGACTGATGATATACCATCTTTTATTTGTTCACAATTGAATTGTAAAATAAAAAAAGAGCTAAGGGAAATCTAAATCAGGTGTTTCCAAATTTTGCAAGCATGAGGACCCCTTGGCAGTGCTAAAAAAATTTTTGAGGATTTTTACAATAGCCCAAACTAGTGACTGACGACAATAAAGTCAAAAATTCTAAGTAGACAGTAACTTTAAAGGCATCTGCAAATATCTGTACAATAAAAAAAAATGAATCTAATTTTTTTATCACAGAGCCAGTGTTAAAAAAAAAAGTCTAAAACCAGGTCTCCAGATTTGTAATACAGATGGAGCTCTAAAAATTCATCAGAGGGGAGGCTTTTCTAAAGTATCTCTGACAATTCTCTGAGGAACTAGATAAGCTGACTTTAAAGTTCTTATGGTTTTCCTAAGACAAAGACAAATCTGAGAAGGAACGGAGAGCATCCCCTATCAGATATGAAGATATCTTAATGCTACAATATCGTAAAAATGTGGTGTTGACATGATTCAAGTCAATAAACCTAAAATGGAACAGATTAGAAGATACAAAAACTAACACATCCACAAGAATTTAGGATAAGGTAGATGCTGCAAACTGGGTAAAGTTTATTCACTAAATGCTACTGTAAAACTGGATACCCATCAGGAGAAAAAATGATTTTTTTTTAATCTCACCCTTTACACTAAAATAAGTTCCAAATACAGAAAAAAGGTACAAATTGAAACCACTAAAGAACTAGAAAAAACAAAATTTTTTTAACAATCTTGAAGTGGAAAAGATCTTTCAAAACATGACTGAAGCCAGTGGTGGCGCACGCCTGTAATCCCAGCACTCGTGAGGCAGGAGGATCACTGCGAGTTCGAGGCCAGCCTGGGCTACAAAGTGAGCACAAAGCCAGCCTGAACTGCACAGCAAGACTCTGTCTCAAAAAAAAAATGACAAAAAAAAAAAAAAACCATGATGAAGAAACAACAGAATCCAAACATTAAGCTAAAAAACCAAATATTACTTCATTACAAAAAACTCCATAAACACTACCAAAACTATATATTAAATGAAGTCCTATCAGAGCCTTATAATTCTATCCCAGATATAAACCCAGCTCCCATACCATCCAAGTACAGCATTCTCTCTATGTAATCTCAAATCACTTGGAAGGAAGCTTTCAAAACAATAAAAATAAAGCAATTGAAAGGAATCCGTGGTACCAATTTTAAGTCTTTCTTGTTTTAGGCCCTTGAAATACCTTTTCTACAGCACCAATCTCAGCATTACCTCCACTCACATTAGAAGTTATCAGCCACACAAAAAGGACTGGTTTCACTACGCACCTGGAGCCACAGCTTCAGTCACAGAAGACAGAGTGAAGCAGTAACAGACCAGCAGATTTTTCTAGGCTTGCTCTGGAATATATGGTCTGACTGCCAACACACAGGTCAGCAGTGAGTACTTAGCACATATATAACATCAACAGAGATCACGGAGCGCCTGCTAGAAGGAAGGCATTATGTCAAACTAGAAATGAAGAAGAATCAGGATTCAGACTTCCACCAGCCTACAATCTAACTTATTCGTCAAAGTGACCATGAGGAAAGGCTGTCCGCTTATTATCAGCAGCAACATACAACTGTTTCAAGTTGCTGATCTGCACACATGGTTGAGTACAGTAAAATTATACTTATCTAACTTACTCCTACAAGCGAACGTGAGTTTACAGATACACCAAAGTGACTCAGCCCAGAACCAAAGCACCACACAATGGCCTACCGGGGCACGTTGGGGCCTCCACAGGCCGGGTGAGGTGAGCTGTTCTGTGTATACTCAGACCCCTAAATTCAGTAGCATCCTGATTTCTTTCATTTTCCTTGCATGGATTTTTCCCCTTTACCCATATCTTCTATTTGTGCAAGTTCTTACCAATTTATTCTTCCATTTTGAGATGGAAATATTATTTATTACACTTATGAAATGGCTTTTCTTTTTTGTTTTAAAGTTCTTCTCCTGGCTTCACACACTGCCTGGGAGAACTGTACCCTGTACGCTGCAGTGGAAGCTCTGATGCACAGGAGGGGATCCACCCTCTCACTCCCCTCTTTCCCCACAGGATGAAACCCTAGTATTCCTCTGCTCTTTTCTACTTAGAGTATTTAGCATGAGTTATCAGAACTATGGGAGGAGTAAAGACAATTTTCATAATTTTAATTTACAAAGAAGACTGATTTATAGCCTTCTGTAAGATCAACCTACAGAGCAATATAGGCTTTGTAAGAGATTCCATTTCTGACCCAAAAAATCCTACAAAAACCATTTTCGATACATTTTTAGGATTAAGAGACTGTCCTAATACTTTTAAAAAGTAAAAACTTTAAATGAAATATATTAGAAAGCCACAAATGCACAACACGAATTGCCCAATTACTAGAAACACAGGCACTACCAGTTCTCAACATTTAAGATTTGAGAAATACAGTCACAACCTGGAAATCATCTATTTTTCATTATGATTTGGCCTCATTTTTTTCTAGGCTCATTCATTTCCCTTGCCAGTTCATTCACTTCTTATGATCAAGCAAGATCTGTCTACACATTGCCTATATCAGGAACATTATCTTCTTGTGGAAAAGGGTGATCCTAAGGGTTTAGAGTCCACGTAACACCAGGAGAGATGGTGCAAACACAATCATGTTCTTTTCTTTTTTAGGAACTTACTAGGCGAGGTCACAATATAGATGAAATCTTGTTATATATGCAAAACAACCAAAAAAAGTCTCCTCAGTAAAGGAATATCATTACTTTCCATTTTATTTTCTATACTTGGCCCTTCAATTTAAAGTTTGTCTAGAGCCAGACTAAATAGTCCCTGAAATATTAAACTACCTAAGTTTGTCTTACATCCAGAATTATTTAATGGTAAACAAAAAGTAATTACTATAATTAAATAATTTGCTCATAATAATCGTCTTTTCCTTCCTCTAGATTGGATATTTTACTTTTACATTTTACCTAGTTTCTCTCATCCTGTCATTCCCCCTCACCTCCCCTGGTACCGGGAATTGAACTCATGACCTTGCACTTGCCAGGCAGGCGCTTTTGCTACTGAGCTAAATCCCCAGCCCCTCATCCTGTCATTTTTATAGGAATTAAATATTAATCTTAAAAGCAAGTCCCAGACAATCATCATCCAGAGACTCTAGAGCCTAAGACAGTCAGAAGTAAGATGTTAATTTCTTTGAACAGTTTTAAAGTTTCATGGAGAAAAAACAAAATTGACACTTTTAACTATACCTACTGAAAGAGCATAAAGTGGCAAAATCAGAAAAGATATCAATCACTACCAATCATAAAAAGTTTACAAGGATTATAAGAGAATACAATGAACTAATTTACCCACAAATCTAGACAACTTGACTGAAAAGGAAAATTTTTACAAATACAAACTAACAAAAATGACTAGAATAAAAAGAAAAGGGCTGAATAAATCTACAAGAAATTAAGTTAATAATTAAAACTCTTCATACAAAAAAACCCAGCTCAGGTCCAAATGACTTCACAGGTGAGTATATATTAATCTTTTACAAAATCTTCCAGAAAATAATGCAAGAAACACTTTCCAATTCAAAGAAGTCAATTTTGCCCTGACACCAAAACAAATCATAAAAATCACAAAAACTACAGGTTAACATTCCTTATAAATATAGATGCAAAAATCCTCAACAAAATATTAAAACATAGCACCATATAAAAAGGATTATATACCACAAACAAGTGAGTTTACCCCAGGAATGCAAGGTTAGTTTAAGCTGCAACGGTCAAGTCATATGTAAGACCAAAATTACATGACCATCTCAATACAGCAGACACAAAGAAGCATTTCTAAAAGGTAACACCCATTTACAACTGTTATGACTTGTCAGAGACGATAAGTAATACTGAGAAGAACACATAATACGTGTTCCAGATGAGACACAAGGAGGACTTAAAAGGCAAAATGCATGAAACCAAAGAATTTAATACTTACAAGCCCAGAGAGGTAAGAGGTGCTGACAGGCAGTCCCGGCACAGCAAGCAGAAAGCACACAAGGAAGACCTGCAGGACTATGCCTTGGTAAAGAGGTGTTATCCCTTACACACTCCCTAGGAGCTGAATTGGCTAAAGAAACACACACAAAGGGGCAATATATTTACATGACTCTGGCTCGCCTCTTGTAAGTTTTACCATGGTTAGTGGCTGTAAATTGTGTTGGCTGTTGGCGTTGTGAGATGAGGCACAAGCAAGCCGTACTGCAAACGACTATGCAGGGAGAGGAAGTTTCAAGCAGGCCAAAAATTATAAGGCACCCTGGGTAACAAACAGCAGCCCTGTGTCAGGCTGAAAGGGGATGCTGAGGCAGCCACTGTGTTAAGCTCGTGAGAGTAATTAAAAACCTTCAGCATCTGAGGTGGGAGATACACCACACGGCAATTACACTGATCTGATCATTACACACTGCATACATTCATACTGAAATAGTACAATGTGCCTGCATATGTTATTATGTGTCAATTAAAATAAAAATATATTTTTAAAAACTCTCAGAGTAAGATTAGAAGGAAACTTCCTCAACCTGATAAAAGGGATCTACAAAAGAAAACAAAAACCCTACAAGTAACTTCACATTTGGTGATGGATGGGTAAATGCATTTCCCCTAAAATCAGGAATAAGACAAGAATATCTGTTCTCGCCACTTCTACGCAGTACTGCAGTGGGAGGTCTACTCAGAGTAATAAGACAGAAGGAAAGAGAGAGGAAGACAGTATGAATGAGAGTGAATACGAACATTTCAGAATCTGGCCAGAAGGTAGGGAAGTACAACCGTCTTCCCAATTTCACAACTAGCACACGTCACACTCTTACTTAGAGAACAAATCCTAAGGAACCCACAACAAAACTACTAAAATTAGAAGACAACTTCAACACGGTTACATTTTATAAACCAATGTAATAAAATACATTTTTGTAATGCTCAGCACTCTGAGAGATTGAGGAAAGAGGATCGCAAGTTCAAGCCCAGCCTGGGCAACTCAGTGACTCAGTAAGACCCTGCCTCAAAAAGTAAAAATTGCCTGGTGATATAGCTCAGTTTGAAAGCCCTGGATTGAACCTGCACTACAAAAGAGTAAGAAGAAAAAAGTACACAATGGAATGACCAGAAGAAACAAGAGAGAGCCCCTTTGTGGCAATGGCACAGTTAGAAACTTGATGTGGTTACAAGAATCTACCCCCACAATTAAATTGCACAGAACACATACATGAGTGCATGTAAATGCTGCCGATATCAGTGTCAAGGTGACCATTCTGGTGTTGAACTATGGTCACAGAAAGATGATGAAGCTGAGTGAAGGTACACGGGATCTCACTTTCTATTTCTGTACTTCCTTTGTGTCTTCAACTGTTTCAAAATAAAAGTCACTTTAAAAATTAATTGTACTTGTATATACTAGTAATGAACCACTGAAAATGAAGTTAAGATCTCCAGATGATTCTTTTTTTGCAAATTTGGGAACATTTTTGGGACAGCAAGAAATTAATGTAAGCACATGATATATTACCACTCTAAAATATTTACCAGTAAAGTTTCCAAGCTTATTTACATATTAAAATCACTTGGAAATTTCAAAGGCCAAGCAACACTCTTTCTGAGTTGAAGTCACGGACATCAATCACTATTTTCAAAATTCCCCACATGAACTACTGCTCTATGAAGCGGTAAGTCTCAACTGTATATATCAAGACCCAAGGTACTAAAGCCAAGCAGTCACTTAGAATAGAAATGAAGGAAAAAAGAAAGAAAATAAGAGTGGCTTCAATTCAGGAAAGAAAAATCACAGTAAAACTGAAGATTAAACAAGATGCCCAAGGACATCAAATAGAGTCAAAGGAAAATTGTACGAAGAGTACTGAACAAAAGAAGAAAAACAACCAAAAGAAAGTGAGATAAAGAACTATGAAGGGTCAGGAAGAGATGTACTATGGCAGACATTAGGCAAAAAAGGTCAAAAATATGTACATTTAGAAACATACATACCTCCAAGACAGAAATACAACTTTGGAAAAAGATACACAAATTACTGAAGTAGGATGTTTAAATCAATACCCAAGTAAACCCCGAAAATAAAAGACCTCAAATGACCCATTTTAAGAGCAAACTGAAGAAAAGTCACCATGGATAAATAATTCCAAAATGTATGCTCATAAACTATTAGATTTTAAGGACACAAAAGATATCCTCAAGACCCACAGATTAAAAGACGAAAGAATGTAAGAGGACAGCACCAGACTAGCATTAGATTTATCAAAACATACAAAGGAACACAGAAGTAGAAAATCACTTTCAAAAAACTTAAGAAAAACATGTAAAACCAAGGATTTTACACTAAGCCAGCCCTGTCCTTCAACTAAGAAGGCCATCATTAAAAAGAACTCACGAAGTACTTACATAGCCTTCCTGAGGGTTCTAAATATCCTTTTCAACTCGTTTATCACAAGGACCACAGACTCAGAAAATTATCTGAGTGACTACGTTCTTAATTCACCCAAGAATGATATACAACTAAAACAATTCCGTATGTATAAGCAAGAAGTTGACCCATTCCATTCAATGGATGCACTGGGGATCGAACTCCAAGGGTGGCGAAGCGGCCTGCAAACAGGACTGACGACAACACGAGCATCTGAGGTCCCGTATCTACAAGTCCTGACAAGTCTACTGATTCTGCCATTCAGATCTGTCGCAAATTTTATTCTATCAGTTGCAGAGGTAGTGTAAAATTAAAAGAAGAAAAATAAACCTCCCTCTTAGGTTGTGATTTTATTTCTTCTCCCTACTTTTTAACCTGCACTTACTTAAGTTCTTTCTAGATAACTCAGACACCTTATTATTGAGAACAGCAAGCTCAATGACCTCCTCTACACTTACAAAACTGACAGCAATTGTTTCAGCTACTTATTAGCCAAAATTTAGTATCTCCTACTTCAAGAATAAAATCATTTTCATTGATGCCCTCCAAAGTTCATTTGGGTCATTTCCATAACCCCAGGGAGCAGACCAATTTGTTTAATTTCTCAAAAGTACATTTTGCACCTAATTCGTACTGCTGGGCATATGGGAAAAGGAACGATGCTCTACCATACATTTCACAAATTACTGACCATTTTCTACAAACCTGTGGTACTAATTTTTCTAAACTAAAATCACCTTGGTCCTGCTCTCTGGCACAGAAAGACAAACCTCATCCTGCTTTTCAGTGGCTGTGGCACTGTCCTACTGAGCCAAAACATGGCCAGACTCGCCACCCCACGAGCTACACACAGCCACCGTCGGTACGGGCACCTGTCTTAAGAGCCATAACCACCCCTTGCTCTAGCAGAGCCTCTGACAACCTGGCTAAGTACCTGTTCTCACAGTCAAAGGCATGGAAAAGTCCTGCACACAAGTAGTCTCGGTATTCAGGTATGGAACCAGCCTTGCTTGGCACGCTCCCAGGTCTTAGGTTTTACCTCCCACTTTGGACCTGGCACTGCTAACATACCTCGTTTCCCCACCTATAGCAGCACGTGATCTCCTACTCTGAAATTACACCGTCAGCCCCTTGAGCACAGGATTCATCCAGACAGCCACAGGAACTAGCAACGCCTACGACAGACACACCCTCCTTCTCCTCTTGTGCCCTCCAACGTACTCTCAGTCCCGGGGAGCCTTTGCAACCCAGGTCAAATGATACCATGGCCTTGCCAAAAACCTTGCAATGGCCTTTCATTTCCCAAAGTGCCACCACAGTCTATTTGCTCTATGCAGACCTGTCCCTTCCTGCTGCCACTCAAGGGCCTCAAGGGTGCACTTCCTGCCCCTCTCCAGCAATGCTCTTTGCCAGAGTATTTGCCTGGCTGGTTGTCTCGCTCCTTCGCCTTCTTCCACCTCTGCTGAAAGGTCACCTCAGTGAGGCCTTCTCTGACTCCTTTCTCAAAAGCAGCCTCCCTCTCCTCACCTGCTTCTGCTTTGGTTGCCAGGAAGGGTGTTTTGTTCTGTTGTGTGGTGTCAGAGTGTGAACCCAGGGCCTCCGCATTGAGTTACATCCCCAGGCCTTTTCCTTTTCCATTTTTATTTTTATTTTATTTTATTTTGAGATAAGCTGTTCAGTTACTAAGGCTGGGCTTGGCTCTGTCATCCTCTTCCTGCCTCAGCCTCCGAGAATGCTGGGATTCCAGGTATGTGCTACCACCCTGTGTTATTTATATTCTTTACAGCCATTTCTACTACACATATTTACATGTTCTCATCTCTCCCCTCCACTAGAGAATGTGAGCCCCACAAGACAGAAAATGTGTCCCCCAAAGAGGGGCCAGTAATTTTTGTATTAAGGGCTAGACAGTCACCACTTCACACTCTGTGAGTCGGACAGCCTTCGCCGCCAGAACTCAATTCTATTCAGTTCTGCTTTGTGCATGAAAGCCACCACACACAATGCATAAGCGAATGGGCATGTCTGTGTTCCAACACAGTTTTCTTTACAAAATCAAGCAAAAAACCAGATTTGGTCCATAAGCTGTTTGCCAACTTCTGCTACAGAATAAGTGTGGCACTCAGCACACTGACTTTAAATTAATCAGCCATCCCTCTTTGATCTCTAAAGATACCTTTCATTGACTGTAAAGTAGTGGCACTCCAAGGTCATCAAAAGTAGTAACATCAAACTTGCACACACGTTTTCAACAAACATCCACTTGAGATCAATGTGGTATTTCTGAATGGCTGTTTGAAGGATATGCAATGTGTTCGTTCTTACCATTTGAGCCCATGTTCATTTGACACTCTGTAGGACTGTCTTTAATTAAGCTGCACTTTCACTTAGCTCAAGGACATTACAGTAACTGGCCTTGGAAGAACCACTGTTGTATGCACTACCATAATGCCACGGAGGGTATCACCTGCTATACCTCTCAGTGTAACCAACACCACACCCCAAGTGTGAAATCAGAGGATACATTAAGGAAAGGATCCAGTATGGTCTTCATGGATGGTAAAAACTACAGCACAAAGCTAAGGATGGCTCCCTTTCACGAAGGGGACCAGAAGCCTCAGCTAAGTTCCCGGCTGACCTGGGGCAGTGACGGGTAGCGCCACAAATACCCATGTCCTCTCTTCTCTGGAGGTGCCTAGCTGAACCACATTTCCGCCCAAAGTAGGTTAAGAGAGGCCATGTTTCAGCACAGCCAGTGAGGTGAGAGGCAGTGTGTGCTGGCCTACAAAACCTCCTGCAGGACTCTGCTCTCATCCCCCGCACCAGCTGAACCAAGCAGGCTCCAGTTGCTGGAGGAGGCTGAGTCACAAGGCAGAAGGGGGCTGACCACAGAGCAGCCTTGCAGAGGCACACCCACACGGAAGCCGACCTCTCTAGGTCATCTTACAGTTACTGAGGCACTCGGCCTCACACCTCCAACACCAGCACGGACACGCGATTCTCAACAGAGGCAGCAGTCCCTCACTACTGACATGTAACTTTTGATTACTATGGGTACTTCCTATAAGCTAATTCAGATAGTTATTTAATCAAGGTCAAGGAGAGATCAGCCGCCACTGATGACGGTCAATAAAACCTTAAGCATCTCAGAGAATAAACATCTGGATGAAGGACTTGTGCCATTTAAATAGAACTCTATTTATAACTTTTACTTACACACACGCTGATCTAAGATGTGTCCAAAAAGGAAAGAATGCTCAGTAAATATTAAAATGCAGAGCAATACTTTTTGTCTAAATTTAAGATTGACAATCATTAGAAACCAAATACAGTACTCTAAGAAATAAAGCCACAAAACCGTCAACTGTCTGGCAAGAAAAAATTAACTATAAACAGAGCTTAGTGAAACAAAGTTGTCCTAAACTTTTCAGTGTCTGATCCCTATATAATTCTTTCAGGTGATGTCTTAGTTTTGTAGCTTATGTAACTCTTTTGTGGGACAGTATGTCAAAAATGAAAGCAGCTTTTAACTAAGCTTATGTGAAACAATGGAAAACAGCAGAGAAGCTATGAAATTTTCAATTACAGCCAGTTATAAACTTCATTATCATTGATAAATCTTGCAACCACTATAAATTGCAATGCCAAATTTTAAAAAGGAGCAACATCTTAATAATCGTCCTCACTGGGATACCTCAAAGAACAATTCAATTGTAGTAAAGCCTTGGGAAACAACGTTGTTTGCACTGTATAATTAAAATTTGATAACAGGTGACTGGGGAGTAGGCGGCCATTTCTGTGTATTTCTGGCTTTTTAAATTTTAAAACATAACAGGGTAATTCTAATAGATGTACAAAAATGGAGACAAATACGGTGGAAAACTAAGAGTGAGATGTTTTTAAATACTACAGAGTTGGTTATAAAATGTTTCTCTACTTACAGTAAAAATGGACAGGTGTTCTATGTTAGACAGTTACGCTCTTCTAAAATTAAGCTTGTACATTTGAAGGAATGGAAAGATCCATGTCTTCCTTGTTGCCCTAAGCTGTGCAGGAGTGCAGTTCAGAATGACACAAGTGTAGGTGTGACTTGTTCCCCTTCTCTCTTTGCCACCTTTCCAGCCAATGTCACTCCTCAGTGTGGGCTAGTTTCTTCCATGTGTCACAGAATGCTACTTAAATCTGTGAGAATGTGGCCAGGCACGGCTGAAAGATGCCAGGCATGGTGGTGTAGGCCTGTAATCCCATCACTCTGGGAGGCTGAGGTAGGAGGAGCACAAGCTTCAGCCTAGCCTGGGCAGTTCAGCTACTTCTCAGATATAACTCAGTTTGAAGGCCCTGGGTTCAATCTCCAGTACTACAAAAAATAAAAAATAAAAAGTTGCAAAGCTTGGTACTACCCTTATACAAAACTATATAATAAAACTGGCAAAAGTATAGATGACTTTGTTATGTACATATGCTGAGGGGCTGAAAAATAAATGTGACATTAACAAGGCAAAATGCATCAGACCAGGTTTTGTAAAGTACATTCCTGATAGTGCTCTGATCACTGTGTAACAATGAGTCAAAACACATGACACTTCTAATTCATAGCAACATATCTGTGGAGTACTTACTGTGTGCAAAAAATGCACCATTTCATGCACTTAGCTGATAAAATATGGTCGCACAGATTCTAGATCACAGGCAATCACACTCATACTTTCATACTGCAATGTAATTTCAACTGAGCTGTTTGTGTGCACAAAATGGATAACAGCTCTCAATGAAAGCAAGCTACAAGATGAACTAAAATGGAACGGCTGCCGCATGGCAATAAAATCTTCAGCATGTACTGGAGCAACTTTTAAACATTCAATATGGCTCTGAATTGCCAGAAAACAGAAGTACTGCGGGTCCAAAGACTGAAAAGACTGTGGGAAGAGAACAGATGGGAGAAGGCACTGAGTGTTATCACTGAACTAAGGTGAAGACTGCAACAACAGTCTTTCCACAACAAGGCACAGTAGGTCATCTGACAAAAAGAACGCACATACGGGTACCGCGTACACAGCATGTTGTCTGCTTCCTGCCCACAAACACTTTGTACCTACTCTGTTTTACTTCACTAGAATAAGGCTAAATACTGCTAATCTGAAAATCCAGACTCCAAACGTTCTGGGCACCAATATGACACCACAATTCCCTACCACAGAACTTTGTTTCATGCATAAAATTATCTAAAATAGTGTATAAAATTACCTTAGGGTTACATGTATGAGAGGTATATGAAATATAAACAAATGTTCTCCTTAAGCTTGGGTTTCAGCCCAAAGATACCTCATTATGAATGTGAAAATATTCCAAAAACCAGAACAATTCTGACCGCAAACATTTTGGATTAAGGATTTAACCTGTATACACTTTCTGAAGCCAGAATCTTGAGCACGTAAAACACTTCTACCACCAGTAACTAGCAGAGTGCCTCAGGCATAGGTATTCAAGCACAGCTATAAATCTCACTTAGAATGTCCTCCAATGTTTCGTGATCCCCAGACTGGCGCTCCTGGACAGTACTAAGAGATGAGGTCTAGCAGAAGGCTCTAGGTCCCTGGAAGCATGCCCCTGGAAGGTACTCTGGTTCTCCAACCTTTCCCTCTTTTTCCCCTTTGTGTTCTAGCCATGAGGCCACCAATTCTGCTCCACCAGATATATATTCCTCCCACAATGTGCTGCCATAGGCAACAGGGCCAGTAAGTCATGTATCAAAACCTCCAAAACTATAAGCCAAAATAAAGTTTTTCTCTCTGTAAGCTGGTGAGGCTTTTCTTACAGCAATGGAAAGGTAACTAACAATGACTAAAAAGAAACATAAATCAAAAACCAAAAAGGAAAAATGTAAAAGAAAATGGTTAAAACTCTCAAGAAAATTCAACAGAAGAAATCTGTGGATCAACTTTAAGATCACTGTCCCAGGAGGCTGGAGATCACCTTAACAGCAGGCCCCAGGTAAAATTCCAGAAAATACGATCCCAGATCTTGAGCTCAGAGCCCTGGCCTAGAAGTTGAAAGATGTGAAAACACCCTGAGATGCTGAGATGTCTAACATTTTAGAAAGAAAAAAGACAAGCAGGAAAAGAGCTAACTAACTTCCAAAGAACAGGCACAGATCCAGGCAAAGAGAAGGAATGTCAGGGCTGGCTCCAAAGATGAGGAGTGAAATTCGAGGATGGAAAATTCTAATCTAAGGCTATCTACCAAGACAGGAGGACAGGCTCTGACAAAACAAACGAAGGTGCCCCTGAGGTCAGTGAGGAGAAGGTGCTGGAAAACAGGACAGCAAAGGAGGGCCAGCCATCCACAAGGACAGCACCTCAAGCAGTGAACCCAAGGAAAGCCATGGCCCAGCCAGAGGAAGCCACCCTGAGAAGGACCAGCCAGTCCTAAGAAAAGCATGTCTTAGAAAAAAAGAAAAAGTCTTCTTAAAATATATATATGTTTAATAAAATAAGACACTGCTTAAAGAGTCACCCCATACCACAGGTCCCTCTCTAGTCAATGCCCTTTTTTCCTTCTTCATAATCAAGCTGTAGAAAGAATAGCCCGCCCTGGCTGGATTTCCTCCCTCTCTCTGATTCACAGCAACAATCCTTGCCAAAGTCGCTAATTGCATCCCAGGGCTAATTCCAATGACAGCCTTTAAGCTACTACCTATTGGGACAGCTTTCTACATCCTCTCCCTCTTGGTTCTATACTAGCACTGGATCGTGCTCAAAGCTTTCCATGTAAAACGAAAAGCAAACAGGCTCGCCTGGGACCCTCCTCCCTGTAGCCACCCTTCATTACCACCAAATTTCTTACCCTCTGGAGCGCCCCTTCCCAACTCCCACTCACCGTCCTCCCCTGGTAACCGGCCTGCTGGCCCAGCCCCCATCAGTGTCGTCACTCTCTTCCTGTACTGTTACCAAGGACCTCCCAGCCGCCTCAGGTTCCCTTGGCCCCAAGGACCTCCTCCTTCTCAGTCTTGGTGTGCCTACCTCCCCAACACTGCCAGATGCTGGTGCTGGGTGCTCTAGAGTTCCTCAGGTCTCACTCCATCCCACCCCTTTTCCTACCCCATACTGCTCTCTGGATAACCTCATCCACTCCAGCAGCTTCGTTAACAAGGCAGAGGTTCTTAACTTTCTCCATTCACTGCACTTTGGTCTCAGACCAAAAGAAATGACTCCTGAGTAATGAAACTATTAACAAGTGAAATAATTATATTCTAACAATTTAGTGCCCATTTGAAAAGAGCACACTTCAGCTGAGAAAACAACAGGATTTTCATTACATTAAGTACTCATAAAAATTTACTAATGTACATGTGCACCTGTTGAGCATTGCACAATTTCCCAAATCTTGAAATAGCCCTAGAAACTACCACCCTCTTTCCTACTCCCCACATATTTTCACATGCAAACACACTGCTTTACAAAAACTGAAGTCATCAAAAGGAACAGTATGATCTAATTTAGAAACCTGACTACCATGAGACAGTAGTTTCTAGTACTGGACAGATGTGAATCACTGCAGCTTCCTCAACAATTTACAATATGCCCAACCCCCTGTGAATCTGCTGCAGATCCCAGGCTCAGTCTGGGAACTGTGGTACTAGGACTCCCAAATTTGTGACTCCAGCCCAGACACCTCCTAAGAGCCAGATCTCTTATACAGCCAAATGAACATTACGTCCCAGAGGCAGCCGAAACTGATCCTGGCTAAGTGTGGGGCATCATCTCCTCCCCCAGATGCGTGCTACTGACCCCATCTGAGTGCGGTGTGCCACACACCCACCAACAGGAAAGCGCACTTCCCTGAAACACTCCTAACCCCCTCCCCTGGACCCCACTTCACACACACACATCCAGCCAGAGACCAAGCCCCAGAGACTCGCCCTCCTCAGTTCCCCTCCTTCTGCCTTCTAATCCACTCCCCACAGGCCAGACTGACCATGTTCTTCATCCGCTCAGAAGTCCTTCGCCATCGACCACTGCCCACTGACGGACCCAAAGCCCACGACAGGAAGGTGCGGCTCCTGTCTCCCCTCCCGCCTCTTCCCTGACTGTGCTCCCTTTGCACTGCCATGCTGAACTTCCACTGCTTCGGTTGCTCCGACACACCACCTCCATACCTAGCTCATTGGACCCTTCCTCCTCAACTCAGACTCTGAAATTCGTTCTCCCGCACTTCCTCATCTCTCAGGACAGTCCCTAAGCTCCAGGCTGTGCGCCTCCGCTGCGCTCCTGGCGCCAGCCCTCCTGTAACCAGTAACGAGAAAGACTGAGGCCTGAACTCAGCAGCAGGCTCATCCGGGCCAACACATACCACGGTCTTATCATGCTGTTCCAGAACACACAAGATCACACCACGCTCTGGGCACAGTGAAGGATTAAAGTAAGAGAATGAATAGATTGGGTCATGCCGGAAGCTCAAGAGCCCCTCACCCATCACTAGCTCCGTCACAGCACTTATCACACCACATTGTAAGTGTCTGTCTCAGTAGGGAATGTCCATCTTCAAAGTGCTCACCCTTTATTTCTGTAACCCCAGGGATTAAAATAGTGCCCGGTACTTGCAAGGCATTCACTAAATGGTTTTCAAATATAAAAAGACAGGAAAAACCTGGAAGAATACAGCCCTAACATTAAGTATGGTCATCCTGAAGAAATAGGATTAGAGGGACAATTAATAAGAGGGAAGGAAAACAGACTCTGCCCCATCTCTATATTTACATTAAATTTCTTTTACAAAGCACACTGTTTATGCATGAATGGCATAAAATATTCCTGTATTGCCAGCATAAGATTAAATCCAGGTTTTAAAAAAAAAAAAAAAACACTACCTTGAAGAACAAAGCATAGACTATAAGCAGCATTTGATTTCAAACCCCAAAAAATAAAGCCAAAAAAATTGACTTTAAAGGTCTACCAAAAAGGACTCAGAAGGAAAGGTGAAGCCAGAGTGGGTGGTGCATGCCTGTAATCTCTGCACCCAGGAGACTAAGACAGGAAGACTGCCTTGAGTTCAAGCCCAGCTTGGGAGTTCCAGCCCAGCCTGAATGGCATAGTGAGATTGTCTTTAAAAAATTTTTTTTTCAAAAAGGAGAGAGAGATAAAGAAAAGGGGAGCGACTTAAGGTTCATACCTTAACATATAGCCACTCCTAAGGGAAAAAACATAAGCTGTGTTCTTAAATTCTTGAACTATGAAGACTACCAGTGCTGGCCTGCTAACATGGATAATGGCTTTAATACTTTTTTTTTTTTTTTTTTGAGGCAAGGTCTCCCTATGCAGTTCAGGCTGGCCTTGAACTCACTTTGTAGCCCAGGCTGGTCTGAAACTCACAAGGATCCTCCTGACTCAGCCTCCTGAGTGCCGGGATTACAGGCGTGTGCCACGCGATTGTTTACAGAAACACCCTCATAACCAAAAAAATTACTGCCACATGCAGGTTTCCATGGAAATTGTAAATTATGTCTAAAGATACATGGACAGAGGAGGGGGCCTACAATGTTGGCATGATCACTTAGCTAAGTGTGCTCTGCCTTGATTTTCAGAATCTTTGAAAGTAACGCAGTACATCCATCGACAAGTAGATCACGAATTTTAAGCGAACAGACAAAACAATGTTATAAACCAACTTTGTGTCAGCAACAGGCAATGCAAGAACAATTTTTACATGTAGATAGTTCTAGAACAAGTTTCTTTTCACTGCTGTGAGTCAACATAAGCACAGGTCAGGGTAGGAAATACAGAAAAGTAAACCAAGCTTCCCAACCTCTGAGCTTGAAACATCTTTTTTTTTCTTTGTCTTTTTGAGACAGGGTCTTGCTGTACCGCTCAGGCTGGCCTTGAGCTCACTTTGTACCCCACGTTGGTCTTACACTCACAATGATCCTCTGGCTTCTGCCTCCCCAGTGCTGGGATTACAGGCGTGCACCACTACACTCGGCTCTAAACATCTAAAAAGCAACTTTGGTGTATGTGGGTTCAGATCTTTCAAGATGAAAAACTGGTACTGTGCAGAAGCTACGAGAACTCTGGAAAAGGAAGCAGAGGAGACATGCTGAGAACTGGCTTTGGGAAAGGTCAAAGCAGCTTTCTCTTGTTTAACCTCGCAAGTAGATAAAAGAACTGGCTGTGAAGAATTACTGCATTGTTTCACTGCTAGAAAAAGAAAGTTTGGTAAAGCGTATACCAAAAGCAACTGCCAATTTTCAAACGAATAGGTCCTAGAAGCAATAAAAAATTAACTGTAACACCATGAACTCAGTTTTTGATATGAACTCGCAAGCATCTTAAGTTCTGCAAAAACTCTATAGTGCAAAGTATTTCTCGGGGCTTGCCCCTCTCCGTGTAAAATGCGGGTTCCGAACGTTAAAAAGTGAAATGGCACGCCATATTGCGTTTGCAATTTTATAAGCTTCAATGCAAAAGAAGAGTTTAATTTTCAGTAGTTTGAAAGCTCAAAATTTAACTGTCGGAAGTAAACCACCAAATTAAAAAAACCCAAATGAGAAAGGATTCCTATTCCACCCACGGGCAGCCAGGCAAAGGACAAACTCCCATTCATCCCTACACCCAACGCACAGTTTCTAATTAATTAAGAACTCCGCTGTCCACTAGGGAACTCTCCCTTCCAGAGAGGCCAAACAGAGAGCAAATCGCCATTGCCCGTAAGTACCGAAAGCGGAGAGACTTCGCAGCGGCGCGGCGCTCCCGGGGGCGCGTCCGTGCGGGGGAGCCCGCGCCCTCGCCCCGCAGCGCA